>NC_135328.1:23283363-23482953 GCF_023851605.1 Tamandua tetradactyla | reverse complement strand
TTCCCTTGGCAAACAGAACAAATCACCCAGTCCTAGAGTAACTCCCTTCTTTGCCTATTGATTCAAAGGCATAAACAGTCCAAATGTCTGGGTGGTCATCTTAACTGCCATTTCAGTAAAATCATCGTTTCATCTCCCAGGGAAACACACCTACCTTCGGAAATGTCAGAGCATAAGGTCATAGGAACAGGAACAAAAAATTTTCCTACTGTTGTTCATATGAAATTTAACCCACAAAGGATAGGTCAAATCTACTTAAAATTTAGGACTAAGAGTCAACCCCAAGAGAGCCTCTTTTGTTGCTCAGATGTGGCCTCTCTCTCCAGCCAACACAACGAGCAGTCTCACCACCCTCCCCTCTCTGCGTGGGACATGACTCCCAGGGGTGTGGACCTTCCTGGCAACGTGGGACAGAGATCCTGGAATGAGCTGAGACTCATCACCAAGGGACTGAGAAAAACCCTAGAATGAGCTGAGAGTTAACATCAAGGGATTAAGAGAACCTTCTCGACCAAAGGCGGAAGAGTGAAGTGAGACTAAATGTCAATGGCTGAGAGATTCCAAACAGAGTCGAGAGGTTATCCTGGAGGTTATTCTTATGCATTAAGTAGATACCACCTTGTTGTTCAAGATGTAGTGGAGAGGCTGGAGGGAACTGCCTGAAAATGTAGAGCTGTGTTCCAGTAGCCATGTTTCTTGATGATGATTGAACAATGATATAGCTTTCACAATGAGACTCTGTGAATGTGAAAACCTGTGTCTGATGCTCCTTTTAGCTACTATATCAACAGAAGAGTAGAACACATGGAATAAAAATAAATAATAGGGGGAACAAACGTTAAAATAAATTTAGTTTGAAATGCTAGTGGTAAATGAAAGCGAGGGGTAAGGGGTATGATATGTATAATCTTTTTTTCTCTGTTATTGTTTTATTTCTTTTTCTGTTGTCTTTTTATTTCTTTTTTCTAAATCAATGCAAATGTTCTAAGAAATGAATATGCAACTATGAGATGATATTAATAATTACTGATTGTATATGTAGAATGGAATGATATCTTAATGTTTTGTTTGTTTGTTTTTTTAATTAATAAAAATAAATAAACAAAAAAATTTAACAAAAAAAATTACCTACTGATCCCACTAGGGGTTTTAATGAGTAGTGGCACTCCCATTCCCACCTCTTGATTCCTGGACCCATGAATCCTGGCTATGAGAAAGACAGTATTCTAGATTGAACATTGATTTGGAACATATAGCGCCTCCTGTGCAATATTGCCCAATTCTGCAAGATATTGCCATCAGTTGATGCTAATAGTACAATCCTTAAATCCTTAAAGGTCATTCTACAATTCTGTCAATCCAGCTGCTTCAGGATGAAGAACTGGTGAATCCCACAGGCATGGAATCATTGTCACAGTTCATTAACTGAAACAAAGCTGTGAGGAACATCATCATGGTGAATAAGACATTCTGTGAACTCCTGGATGGTAGTTTTGGCAGAAGAACTATGAGCAGGAAAGGTAAATCTGTATCTAGAATCCTGTGTATTCTAGGAGATACACATGCCCCTTCCACTATAGAAATGGTCTAATGGAATCTGTCTGCCATCAGGTGGCAAGCAGACAACCTTGAGGAATGGGGCAATTAAGGAATGAGGTTGGTCTCTGCTGCTGTCAGATTTGGTCCTTAATTATAGCCAAGTGGGTCATAGTGACTAGAAGTCCATGTTTCCTAGCCATGCATAACCTCCATCCTTACCACTTTGTTCAAGTGCCATTGGTCAAGGACATCACTGGCTGGGGAAGAAAGCTGACTCATATTCACAGAACAGGACATCTTTAATAACTTCTGGATTATTAAAATTCTCCTCTACTGAGATCACCCTCTTATAAATCATTCACATGGCAAACATATCTTCACGATTTTCACCCATTAAGAAAGTTCTACACACATAGTTCTCCCCCACCAATTTTTGACAATTGGTGTCAAAAATTGCTTGACACCAATTTTTCAATCATTTTCCTTCAAGTCTCCAACCATACAGCCAAACCCTTGGCAACAGCCCATGGATCAGTATGTAAATGCATTTCTGGCCATTTCCCTGTTCAAGCAAAACGAACCAACTGGTGCACTGCTAGAGTTCTGCCCACTGGGAGGATGTCCCTTTACCAGTGTTGTCAAGAATGTTCCATTCTTGACAACAGCTCTCCAGTATTGGCATATTGCACAGAACTGTCTGTGTCTTCAGGGATGATGGAACTGCTCTAACAAATTTATTCCTCACAGTTGTGGTGAAAGGAGTGCTTTGTACATTTCTCTGGTGGGTGAGACGGTCTTACATGATGTCACTCTAACATTCCAATTACTCAGAGACTTTGACTATCAGTATGTTTTGTTTCAGTTTGTTAATGCTGCTGGAAATGCAATATACTTGAAATGGGTTGGTTTTTATACAGGAAATTTTTAAGTTACAAGTTAACTGTTCTAAATTCATGAAAATGTCCAAACTGGGATGCATAGGAAAGATACCTTGATGAAGAAAGGGCAATCTGGGGAGGCACATGGCAGGTGTCTGCTGGTCCTTTGGCTTCTGGTTTCAAACAGATTCCCTTGTGGTGTTTTTTTTTTTTTCTTTCCCTGCATCTCCAAATGTCTCTGTCTGCGTCAGCTCTTAACCTTTCTGCAAAATGAGTCCCTCTCAAAGAACTCCAGTAAGTGACCCACCTTGAATGGGTGGAGACACATCTCCATGGAAACCACCTAATCAAAAGGTCCCACACACAACTGGATGGGTCACATCTCCATGGAAACAACTTAATAAAAAAAGATCATACCCAACAATATTGAATCAGGATTAAAGAACATGGCTTTCTGGGATACACGGCAATTTCAAACTGGCACATAGTATATCATAGTGTGTTGACATTTCAAATTCACTCAGTGTAAGCCACCCTTCTGTCCTGCTTCAGGCAACAACCTAACGAATTGTTAGAGAGTGTTCTAATCCTTCAAGTTCCAATACTATGCCCAGAAATGCTGCTTAATTGGTCCACACCAACAAATTTTAGCATGATACAATGTTACATTCTGCCCACCACTGTCCCATATGCTAATATCCATTCCCATACATATTGTCCTGATAGCAGTAGGTATAAAATGAAAAAATAATGCACTTCTTTTGCAGTTAGTGCGCATCTCATGTGTCAGTTTGCCCTCATCTTGGGGTCATTCTGGACTTAAGTCTAGGTATAGGTTTGGAAAGAAATGGATAGTAATGGGTGTGGGTCCAGAGAGAAACTAGCAGTGTCTTGGAAATCAACTACCTCAAGGGATTCCATTATAGTTTCATCGGGGTGAAACAGGGTTACTATCTTCACATGGAGACTTTTCCATAGAGTAGGTAATTATTGGTTTATCAGGCAAAGCTATTTTGTCTTTTCCAATGGATATGGATCAGGTGATTACTCAGAGCAGGCTATGACAGATTTATTTGGCAAGGAAGACTCAGCGGAATCAGGGGTTCAGTTGTCACCATCATTATCATGATCAACACATACATCCTGCTTACATCTCAGGGATTACTTTCCCTCCCAAACATTTCCCTCACTTTAGCAGCAGACACTCTGTGATCTGCAATGTTGGGAATTCAGTTTGTGTTGAATACAGTTACTTGTATGATGAGACTCTGCATTTGGTTTTCAGAAAACTCCAGGCTGCAGCTATAAGAAATGAAAGTTTCTATCAGGGAACACCATAGAAATGATGTCATTGGTGAGGTGCATGAGCTAGGAATTTAAAGCGGGGCCCAACCTTTTTCTTAATAATGGATCCAGTGTATTTAAGAACAACCAGTCATCACTTAAAGGTGCTCCAAAGAGTGCGTTCTATAGACCGCAGTGTAAAAGTATGCCCTTGGATTGGTGCATTTGGTGAAGTGGACTTTGTCCTACTAATCTTTATTGTCTCCTGCCCCAGGTTGACTATAACTGGCCATTTATACTGTGGTAGTTAGATTCAGTTGTAAACTTGGCCAGGTGAAGGCAGCTAGTTCTGTTGCTGTGGACATGAGCCAATGGTATATGAACCTCATCTGTTCTGATTTACATCTGCAGTTGGCTAGGAGGCATGCCTGCTGCAATGAATGATGTTTGACTTAATTTGCTGGTGCTTAAATGAGAGAGCTCAACGTAGCATAGCCCAAGCAGCTCAGCATACCTCATCTCAGCACTGGCAGCTCAGCCCAGGCCTTTGGAGATGCAGAAAGAAGTCACCCTGGAGAATGTGTTGGAACCTAGGGGCCTGGAGAGAAGGCCAGCAGAGACCATCCTGTGCCTTCTTACGTAAGAAAGAACCTCAGTGGAAAGTTAGCTGCCTTTCCTCCGAAGAACTAATGAAATAAATCCCCTTTTATTGAAAGCCAATCCTCTCTGGTGTGTTGCATTCCAGCAGCTAGCAAACTAGAACATATACCAAATAGTATTCCTTCTGACATGCCACTTGCCAGGATCTTTCATTTACTTCAATTTTTAATGTCAGACTTCAAGTCTATATTGGATTTGTTTCACTTTGCTTGTGATACTTATAATTGTTACATATTTTTGTCTTCAATTAAAAAGGCTTTTATTTTAAAATGACACCATATTGACTCATTTTTATTGTCCATGTACCAGTCACAAGGTCTTGCACAAAAACATGCTCAAAGAAATGTTTGTTGGATTGACTTACATCTACTTAGTTAACATGGGGACATCATTCTTAACATATGCCTTTACAGCACCGCATAATTTGTTAACTCAGATTTTTCTTTAATCTGAATTAAATGTTTTCTTGAAGGAAAATAGCATTTAATCTTGGATTTTTAAACATTGTTAAGCTATGAAGACAGTATGTCACATGAAAAGCAGTGCAGAATAGCTTGTAAAACTTATAGATTCAGAGCTTCTCTGGTTGGAAAGAAAGAGTTTGGGGAAAGGTCCTTCCCTATTCAGCATCCTTCGTCCCCTCAGTGGTCACTGAGTATATACCACTGCAAGGAATACTATAAATATTAAAGCCACATATATTTCGTAATATACAAAATATGGTGCAACTGTTGAGGAACTAAATATCTGCGGTAAAATTGGCTATCAAACCACCACAAGTATACATGCTGTGTCTTCCCTAACTAAAGCTCATCTTGCAATAGTGATGTTATGTAGAAATTAAGAAGCAAACTTTCATGGTGAAGTAGATTTCAATTTTTAGGAAAACTTGGCAAATATATGTTATCTCAAGCAACAAACAATGAGTGATAAACGCCAGTGGAGGCATCTACATAAACTGCTGAAAACATAGAGATAAAGCAAAAAAAAACAGAAAAGAAAAGATGAAATAGGAAAAAAAAGCTGTCTGACATGTTCTGTATAAAATCACTTATACGCATGTAGAGATAATATATCCAGGCACCAAAGTTCCAAAGAATGGATTCTATTCCACTGAGGCATGACAGGAGCTGGCCATTTCTTAACCTAACAAAAAGAATGTGCCAATCACAAGAGGGGCTGGTCAGTAATGAAACTGGAAAAAATCCTTTTCCTAGGACATGTATTGTCAAATTGAAACTTCTTCTGAGCTTTGTAGGATCAGAAAATAATAATCACATAAATTTATGGTAATGAAATCTAGATTTTTGGTTGCTCAAGAAAGAGGTAAAAAAATGAAAAGGGGAAGGATAGAGTTTGGTGTTAGATTGAAATTGGGTATATCAATAAAAAGTCTTGCTTTCAAATATATATATATATGTATACATATGTAGATATGAAAATACGTTTATAGAGGTTAAATTACATATACAAGTGTTCAGGCCAAGACTGAGCAAATGCAGAGCCCAGGAAGGTGTATTTACTAGACTGAAAAACGCACTGGGCACATAAGTGGACATGGAGATTGGCACTTATGAACACAGGTTTTCTGGTGGTGGCCGTTCAGAAGTTGAAGGAAGTGTAGGAAAAGTAAGTGCACAAAGCAATATATGATTTTAGTACAATACATTTCATATAATATGAAGACATTGGGTCTTCATATTATAAAGAGGCTTAAGACCTGATGTTTTACTAAGGTTAATGGTTGAGGTTAAAATACAATCAACGCTGTTTTCTACATCTGTAGTTACATTCTTCCCTTTGGGGAGATTGTTTACTTTTTTGAACTTTGTCTAGGCTAAAGCAGGTCTATTACAGGCTTTTGGGAAGATACTTTGGCATCAGATTTCCACATTCCCACCCTGTAACAGGCTGCTAAACCAGAGGACAGATATTGCATCCATGCACCATAATAACCATATAAAATACAACAGAATAGTAATCATCCACCACAGGGCAGATAATCCTATAAAGAAGTGCTGCCAAGGGTGAGAAAGCGAATCAAACCAGATGAAAAGGGTCAGTAAGTATTGATCAATACTGAATGTGTGCTCTTGCATATGATTTAAAGCTTGCAAATTGTTATGGGAGTGATCAGGAATATGAATACAATATGCACCACACTGTATGTTTCTAAGGACAGAGTTTCCACCTTGTACCAGAGTAAAAATATCTAAAGCAATTCTGTTTTGTAAGACTATTCTCCACAATTGTGGGGTCTTGTCATTTTACAATGATATCGCCAGTTTAGATTCATTAAGCACCTGAGCTGTGTGGTTGGCTAAGGTTGTTATATACTTTAAAGAATAGCTAAAAGATAAAACCACCGTAGGTTAGGCTTTACTCAATATCTAGATTTAACCACTTCCAAGTTACTAGGAGTGTGTCGGAAAGAATGACATAACATGGCAGAAATATACAGCTGCTGCTGTCCAATTTTAAGCTAAATAGGGACATCCATTTTGCCCACAAGCTCATAGATAGCCACCCTCATGTGGAGAATCCTCTGCCATATGAGCCACAGGAGAGGCATATGCTCTGTGTCTGTCGGAGGCACTTTGGCACTGGAAGAAGGCTATCATTTTGTAGCTTAATGGTAAAATTATATACTTCTGAGAGTAACCATCCCATGTCTCAGTTCCCATAAAGATGTTCCGTGCAGACAATGGTGATACGGTCTAAGGTTACTGCTTCCGCTGTCACCCATCTTATTCCATCATGTACAGCATACCCTAATATGGGCCAGGGTTTATTTACTTGTTCCCTCACAAGGGAAAAATATGAGCCCAAGTCTCATTATAGGACAGTAATTGGATTCACTCTTAAAATAGAAAGTCTCATCCAGATCTGTCAGTGTGTCAGATTCTGCCATGTCATCGGGGCATTCCACGTAGTCCAATTAGCAGGAGCCATGGTCCAGGGAAGGCTGGTAGCATCTGAACGTGGCAAGTCTGTGCAAACCCATATTGGATTTTGATTGTGGGTTACACTGAAGCCCACTATAGAAAAGTATTTGCTTGGGCACTACTGGAAAGAAAGATGTTCATAGGGAAAAATAAGAAGTAAATATTGTTGATCTAGTAATATACACACAGGAGTTCTATTAGTAGGCAGAAAGGTATCAGGCAAAGGGATATTATGGGGAGGTTTTAAGTACCAGATATTCTCCCCCTGTAAATCTTGCGAATTCTCCACCATGATATCAATTGTTAGTCTAGGTATAAGAAGGGACCACATGGTTATACATAAGGTTCCTATGGGAATAGGAAGCCCCAAATTGGTGATAAAAATTTAACAAGCAGTTTTTGTACAAATTGTGGCCTTATTACAATATGTTGGGTGACTCTTATTCCCCATGGGCTGAAGGTTCTCAACCAGCATGTCTGCAAAGGCCAGTGCCAGGTCCAAAAGACCTCATTTTCCTCCATTTGTATGGTCTGAGCCATAGGCAACAGTTAATTATTATTGTTGCCCCTTTTAGTCTGTAAATTGGCTGGCTCTTTAATGTATTCTCAGTGCCTTCTGTTACTATTTCAATAAGAGGAGTTGCAGCTTATGGTATAGAGTTTAGGCTGGTTAGGGCCTGATATACCCTTTTAGTCCATTGTTGTAAGGATTTCTTATCATCTTTCAAGTGTTCCTTTAAGAGGACATTCATCTTTTCTATAAGACCTGCACCTGTGAGCTTATAGGGTGGATGAAAAAGTCCACATTATATCAAAATCTATAGCTCATACTTGGGTCATTTGTTCAGTGAAAAGTGTTACCCAATCACTGTCCATTTGTATAAGTATCCCATAGAGGTACTTACCTTTTCTAGACAGTATATGGTGGCTCGCTGAGTAGCTTTCCCCACCAGAAAAGCTAACAGAAGTCCCATGGTAGTATCTACTGCAGTGAATACATACCTTGTCCCTCCCAAGAGCGAAGGGGGATAGTATAATCTAGTTGCCACCAGTTCACAGGAGCCTGTGTTTGGCTGATATGTGTCTCATCTGGTGGGGTAAGCAACATGGTCATTGCAGGGAGCATTATGGGCACTCCCATGTGATAATTGTAAGTGTTGGCAAATGATAGATAACTAGGACTGCTGTACTACACACCGTAAGATTTGATAACCTTCAGTGCTCTTTCAATGAAGCTACTTGGTTGTTTCTGGAGTTTCGGTAGTGTGGCTCTGGACATGAGTGAAGGCACCTGGCTCAACTTTCCTGGGTAGCATGTTAGGAAGGTGGGTAGGGACATGTTAGACAATTACCTTTCATCACTGGCAGGTGTCCCACATGCCTTTCCACAGCTCTCATCCCCAGAGGGGGTGACACATGACTGCCCATTGTTTTTATTTACAAGTTGCCATCCAAATCATGAGGCTTTTATAAACAGGCCAGTTGTCAGTACCTACGGGTACTTACCTAGAATGTTGCCTCACCACAAACCCCACATAAAACCAATGTCAGTCCTAGCCACTTCAATTGACAGGGTAAATCAGGATCTACCCACTTCAGTGCTTGTGCTGTGCTGTTGCCCATTTTGCTTTTTCACAATAAACCTGCTGGGGATCATCCCATTCTGAAGCATGACTTTTTCTAATTAGGATATACAATGGTTTTAATATTTGAGCTAAATGAAGAATAAAAGGTCTCCAATATTTAGTAGTCTTAGAAAGGCCATGCATTGCTTTGGCATAGGGAAAAGCACCTTGTCAATTATTGCAGAAGTAATAATTTTTGTCTTTCCTAAACATACAACACCCAAGAATTTGGCAGAGCAGCCAGGACCTTGCAGCTTGCCATAACTGATTGATCTCAAGACGGGCCATTAGTGTTTCTGGCATGTCTTTTAATTCTGAAAGACAATTGCTTGTTAACATAATACCATCTATATAATGAAATAAAGTCATAGAGTAGTGTTTCTCCCATTGGCCAATTCTTTTGCTATTGAGCCATGGCAAATGATCAGACTATGTAAATAGCCTTGAGGAAGCATGGCAAGAGTCCTTTGTTGTCCTTCTCAGGTGAAGGTGAAAGAAGGCTGACTGGCCTTTTCTAAGGAAATACTAAAGAAAGCATTAACTAAATCTAAAATTGATGACACAACTGGGTGCTTATTTCTGTAGTAAGGAGGAAATGTTTGAAACCATTGCATACAAAAGTGACATTACTTTATTTAATTTGTGGTAATCCACTGTCATCTCAGGTTTCCATATTGGCCACATGGGGCTAAAAAAGGGTCTATGGGTTGATATTAATATTGCACTCTTTCCAGTTCCTTAATGTTCCCGTGAAGCTATGTTGTTTAGTGGCTACAATCCTCTGAGGTAGCAGTACTTTTTTTTTTTTTTTTTCACATGGGCAGGCACCAGGAATTGAACCTGGGTTTCTGGCATGGCAGGCAAGAACTCTGACTGCTTAGCTACCATGGCCCGCCCCAAGGTAGCAGTACTTTTATATGTTCTTTTAAGAATGCTTTCACTATTCTAGACTAGAAGCAGAATCCTATGGTAGCTTGCAACACGAAATTTAAGAGATCAATTCTTAATATATACATAGGTATAGCAGAAATATAGTATATTCTTGTGGTTGGGGTAGGGAAAGCAATCTCCCAATTTGCAAAATCAATTATGCCCTTTGGCTCTGAATGTCTTTCCCTCATAGCCATCTATGGCCAGCATGGGTCCAGTTAGTTCTTTTGTCTTTAGGTAATTTGCTCCACCATATAACTAAAACAGCATTTGGTTGTTTACCTATGGTTTTTAATTGATTATCCGCATGACATAAGAACCCCATTAAGACATATTTCATGCTTTCTTGAGTGAGTTGTGTGTCCCTTTCTAATATTAATTCTTTCTCTAGATGGTGGGCTGCCATCTTTGCTTTTTGTTCTGCCTCTCTGGCCATATGTAAGGTTCCTAAAAGGGGCCAGGCTATGACTGCCACTACTTGACTTTTTTTCTTTCTTTGTACTAAAATTAAATTGTCCTTTTATTTTTTGCAAAAGAGTTAGCAACCCTGCTGGAGTTCTCAGGGCATCCCCACAATCTCACAGCAGTCCCCATCCCCTAAGAGGGCAGTTACCTTTCTCCTCATGAACCATATAGGTCAACTTAGAAATTTGCTATGGATTCTCCCTTCCCTGGACCCATGCTTATTGCTACCAGCAGTGCTTTGGTCTCCTGACTGGCTTGCCAATTGTTCTGGCCCAGATCAAGCTTTTGCAGAGCTAAGGAAGGTATAGCTGCTAGACTGAAAAACACACCAGGCACTTTATTGGGACTTACAAACAGAAGAATTTTTCTTGTGGTAGCTGTCTGGATATTGGCACTATTCAAAGGGAACAGAAATGCACAGGCAATATGTGATTTCAGAACAAACTATAGTTTGAGGACATTGAGTCTCTAGTATCATCATTAAAGGGGCCTAAGACCTGATGTTTTACTAAGATTAGTGTTTAAGGCAATGATACAATCAATACTGTCTTTTATATCTGTAGTTATGTTCTTCCCCCTTTGAGGAAACTTCACATTTTGACACATATCCTTGGCTAAACAGGTTATGGGCTTTTAGGAAGGGGACTGGGCATTGAGCCACCACAACATATATGTATCTGCATATTATTATTTCACAATAGTGATTGCTTAAAGGGCCTAGAAAGAATGGCATACTGGTAGCAATTAATATACCAAGGGCTCAGGTCATGGCTTCTAAATACACTCTCCAATAAAAGAAAGCAAGGCTTCTTGGAACTATGACTGATCCCAGGGCTTGAAATAAAAAAGCAAGAGTGTGTGCCAAAAATTGGGGAAGTGCTCCAAAATAATGGGAACCAATCAAAAAGAAACAGGATCTAGTTTGAAGAGGATGCCATTAAGAAAACCTGAGGGAAATTGAGCATTAAAATTGATAATTGTAAACATGCAGTATAACACAATTTGAATGAAATAAGAAGACTTGAATCAAAGTAAATTTAAGTGAATTAATGGAGGAACTAAAAGTAAGAATGAAGGAAAGTACTTTCTTAGAGAAGAATGGCAATGGATTACTGAAGAAGGAACAATGATGTTAAAAATAATACCATTTGATGCCATGATAACTAAGCTAGATTAAGGTAAGAAAGATCCATGATCTAAAACTGGTGGGTGTTTATTGTCAAAGAGAATATACACAGTCTCAAAGTAACTTCACATATGATACATCTCACATAATGCATTAGTCAGGGTTCTTCAGGAAACAAAACTGGCAAGAGATTATGTGTATATACATATATGATATTATATATATATATATAATATATGATAATATTATGAGATTTGTTATAGGAATTGCCTCATGTAACTGTAGGGATAGGAAAATCCAATTCCATAGGGGAGAATGCAAGCTTGCATCAGTTCTTTTTTCTTTTCTTTTTTTTTTTTTGACAGGTAGGCTCCAGAAATCGAACCCAGGTCTCCAGCATGGCAGGTGAGAATTCTGCCACTGAGCCACCATTGCACCACTCTGGGAGAGTTTTTGATGAATATCATAGGACTAACTGATCAGTTTAAATAGAGATGGAAATAATTATTCCTTCTGGCCTTCAACTGACTAGGTAAGAATTTTCATTCTTGAAGGCAATATCCTTAGTTGATTGTACATGTAATCAGCCACAAATGTAATCAACTTACTGGTAATTTAAATCCATGGAATATCCTCATATAACAGCCAAGCCAGTGCTTACCTGACCAAACAATTGTGTAGCATAATCTAGACGTGTTGAAACATAATTTACAAATGTAAATGCATACAATATGATTTTTCTGTGAGGTCTACAATTTTAAGCACCTTTATATTGTAACATAACATTTCCCTCTGTGACTGATTTGTCATCCTCAACAAAAATCATTGCTCTTCAGCATTCAAAGTATGATAGGTAATTCCTGCCTCAACGATAACTAAACCTGTGTTTAAGAATTTAGCAGCTCAAAGAACAAACTGAGAAAAAGGAATTTAAGTTATTTTTACCTTGGGGGAAATGTATATCTGCAATATTACAGGAGTATTAACTTCAGTCATTAGGAATACCCATAAAAGAAAAAAGAAAATATTTTAGAGTAAATAATACATCGTTATCTCTTTTAGTACAGATTATAAAGTGACTCTATGTGACCTTATCTCCTGCCTGATACACATAATGTGCAGTGAGTTGCCTCAGGAAAACTCCAATGCAGGTTTCAATCTAGAGGTAAATCATAAGTATATACCTGGTCTGAGAAATTTCAACAGTAGAAAATTTACCCCTTTGCCTCCATGCTTGAGAAATTACCTATCATCTTCTCCCTGTAAAGAAATCACTTCCTTCTGCTAAAACAGCTGCTCTGTTGTTCTTCCTCCCACTACACATTCAGAGATATGCATGAGTATGAGTAAGCCTCAAAAAAATGGAAGCATTAAAAGTTTGCTATAATTGTTCATGTCTCCAATTCATTAGCATATAGAGCACTTATATATTAAAATGCCAGAAACAGAAGCCCTACTTCCATCGCTGGTCTCATAAATCCCATCTCAATTTCAGTAAGATAAAGAAATACCCCATCTTAATTCTCTTTAGAATAAAGTTGCTGCCATCCGTATTATAACTACTATCAAAACAATTCATTATTGGCAAAATAGAAATATCTCCCTGTAAAGATGAAAGTTGGGACTCTTCTCAGTTTTTTCACTGGCTGTTGATCCTCTAAAGGACTAGCCAGTTGAGCACCACAGCAACTTAACATCTGCTGCTTTGTGGATCCTTCTAATCCCCAAAGCAATTTAAAATTCATGATGTAGATTGGATAGAGTTTAGAAACTTTCTAGTACTTCTGCAATGAAGTCCCTCAGAAGCAATTAAAACAATGTTGCTAACACAATTTAAATTTAACTCAAAAAAACAATATTTCTTCTGGCTCTTCACCCAGTGGAAAGAGTAAATTCAGGACTGATATCCAGGTAAAATGACCTAGATCTGGACATTATAATTGATTATATCTGATGTAGAGATGTTACAGTGATCTGTGATACTTAGGTCAAACTGAAAATTAATTTTAATACATTAGCTGCTAATCACTTTTATTTTGACCTCTCAATCCCTGAATCTTAGAGTTCTTGTAATGGCAGAGTTCCTGTGTCAACTTCCAGGTTAGAGGGTCAAGTTATTTGGTCAGGCAAACATTTTACTGATTGTTACTGTGAGGATATTTGTGAATTAAGTCATAAGTAAACTGACTGCATCTATAGCGATTATATCCAGAATCAACTAAGGAGATTGCCTTCAGCCATGAAAGACGTCTCATCCAATCAATTAGAGACCTTAAAGGGATAACTGATACTGTCAACAATCAAAAGGAAAAATTTCCATCTCTACTTCAGCCAGACAGCCTCTCCTTGGGAATTCATCAAAAACTCTGATCAGAGTTTCCAGCTTGCAGCCTGTCCTACAGAATTTGGATTTAGCAACCCCCACTGTCATGTGAGCCAATTCCTATAATACATCTCACAATATTTACATTATACATATATATCCTGTTATATGGTGGTTCTGTTTCCTTGGAAACCCTTACTAATACAGTCTCTAAGCTCTATTTTGTCTCATTGGTCTCACAAAAAGCAAAAACAACATGGACAATATCTTAATTTTGATCATTCATGCTCTCTCCTCAAACTCACAATACCAAAAGGTTATCCAAACTTGTCCTTTATCATGCTCAAACTGGATTGCCACAACATTGGACAGCATCGTTTAAAAGTCATTGAACAAGAAATACAACATAATCCTGAAGGATCCCAAAGCCACTTTTGTCATGAAAGATGGCATTATGTGCTTCAACAAATCAAATATGAAGATCAATTCCTAGAATTAATTTTACATAATCAGATGTTCAGTATATCAACTCATAATGCTGATTTTGAGTATGTTTTCTTATTAAGGAATAACCAATAGACGAAAGAATTAGATTAGCTGAATGTGACCACTGTAGAATCTATGTACAATGTACATGAACTATACACTATAACTGCAAGTAATTTTATAAGCAAATCCTGAAAAACAAAAAAATATTAACAGCCAAATCACTAGAGACATATAACTAAAGAATGAGAAATGCAATTTGTTTCAAATCAAAGATAAATCATTTTGACATAAGTATTTATCATGCAATATTTTTCTTCTAAGTCAGGGTACAAATGCATAGGCATTTAGAAACAATCCAAATTTAGCCAGGCATCCTGTATTTTTATTTGTTAAATATGGCACCCCTAATGGTATCACTTGCCAGTTTTGGCCACTCCAAGGCACTGGAGGGAATATGGGTTCCTGGAAATGGTCCCTGCTTGCCCAGGTCTATGGGCAGTACTGCTCATCATAATACTGTGGGATGGAATTACTTTCAGAAAGTTCATATGAGGAACAGACAAAGGATATTAAGCATATTTCCCAAAGTCACTGTGGTGGATATAGGATTATAACAATATTTGTTTACATTTATATAAATATATATATATATATATATATAAAAACAATGTTTGTTTGTGCTACCAACCATATAATTTCACCTACAACTACAATTCTCCAACCATTTCCAGGACAACTATTGCAAGAAGAAATTAAGGCAGACATATAGGGGCTCATGATCAAGGTCTTCTCTTCAATATTCCCAAGCCCTGGTCATTCCTATTACTCTCTCCTTTTCTGATTTCATTCAATTCAGTCAACACTAATTAAGGCCTCCTTTGTCCCAGGAAAAGCACCTTGCTTCTGCCGTATATCCCCTGAATTACTTTAGTCCCCTGCCAGGAATTGCAACCCATTATAAGAATGGCAAACCAATGCCAAGGCTTTGAATATCTGAGGTCAAAATCCCTGATTCCAATTTTCTGTCTATATTCCTTCATGCAGAGCCACTTATAAATTCACATTTTACCTTTGAGGGGCTGCTGCTTGTGTTGCCTACTTCCCCAACCCCTCTCCACCTCCAGCATATTGCCTTCAAGTGCCATGTTGGCCCCATTATCAGTAACCTGGTATACTTGTCCATTTCAGTCTGCCCAAAGTAAAATAATAATATAATTAAGTCCTAGAAATTTAACATGGTTTAAGGCTATTCTGTTCTATAAAACATTGTTATCTCATTTTAATTGTAAAATAAAGTTTTGGCAATGGTAAGCTTAGAAAATTTAATTTCACCCCTTCAAACTCAAGATAAAAGTAATATTTTCTACCTTTTTCATTGAGAAGACACTCAACATCTCTAGTCCGTCAGGTCAAAGTTTCTCAAAATTATTAACATTAGCCATAATGTAGCTACATCATGCTAAGTATATTCATTCTTTTATCAAGAAAGTTTCTATCATAGCCTCGTTATTACTCTCTCTACTGCTGGAGGAACAAACAGGAAAGAATATGACAAGATAGAAGAGTGGTAGAATGGAAAGCTAATAAAAGTATGGCAGCAAGAGAATATTAATTAGTCTGTGATACAAGGGACAGATCAGGGACATAAAATTGGGATAAGTGAAATAGAATTAAAATGGGATATCCCAAAACTCAATCAGTGGAAGAATCAGAGATGTGATCAAAAACTACAGATGCTTAATTTGTTGAGAGAGCAAGAGACAGAGGCACGGCAAAGTGCCTCATAGAAAAATGAACTCTATAGTGAATAATAATGTGATAAATGGTGAACACAACTATTATAAAAGAAAAACAGAAAATAAGCATCCTGTAATCATGTGAGGCAGAATTCTAGAATACACAGAGCCAGAAATTTTGAGCAGTTAAAATATTTTCAATGAAAATATACTGTTACAAAGAATTAAATGATAATACTGGGTGTTGAATATATAACCATTGAAATACAGAAATTCAACTCATTTATCTCAGTAAGCAGGATATATATATATACAGAATGAATGTTATGGCCATAACATGGACTATAAAATATATTTCAAAATTTTTCAAACAGTTGAAATCACTCATAGAATGTTCTCTGACAATATGGAATAAATCTAGAAAAAACAGACAACTAAAAATTCCCAAATGTTAGGAAATTAAACAATCTACTCCTAAATAACATATGGGATGAGGCAGAATCGCACAAATATTAAAGCTATTTTGAATTGAATAATAAAAAGATGCTAATAAGAACTTATTGAATCCAGTAAAAGCAAGTGATTAGGTGGAAATTTATAGCCAAAATACCTATTTTGGAGAATGATCTTAGATTCTATTTCAAAGTTATAAAAAGAACAAAAAATCAAATAAAAAATATTGAAAGAAAGAAATAATAGCGATAAAAGAAGAAATCAATGAAATAATAAAGAAATATAACACAAATAATATCAACTAAACCAAAAGTACATGTTTGGTAAGAGATATTCCTTTTATAAAACTCAAGAAAGACTTATCAAGAAAAAGAGGAAAATGAACTTACTAAAGTTAAGGTAAATAAGGGATTTCATGTCAGGGTCTATATTAAAAGGTAATAAATAAGCAATTTATAACACTAAATTTAACAATTTAGATCAAATCAACAAATTTTAGGAAAAGCATAATCTTCCAAAACTGACCCAAGAAGAAACAAGAGATACGAATAATCCTATATCCGATTTTTAAACTTCTAATTTGAAATAGTTTTAGAGTCAAAAAAAGTAGGAAATAGTACAGAAAGTTTCCATTTTCTCCTTACCCAGTTTATCATAATGGTTGCATCTTCACTACAGAACATAAAAAACAGAAAATTGGCATTGGTACAATGTATGTGAACAGTATTATGCTATTTCATGATGTGTGTAGATTTGTGTAACACCCCACAGTAAATAAGATACAGCCCTATCCCAGCAACACAAAGAGCTCCATGTGCTACTGCTTTATAGTTATTCCACTCCCCTCCCCACCTCCATCCTTAATCCCTTGCAACAACTAATACAGCCTCCATGTCTACATTTATTAACATTTTGAGAATATTTCATAAATGACATTATGTGACCTCTTGTAATTTCATGTATGTGACCTCCTGTAATTTCATTTTTTCACTCAGTAAAATTCCCTTGACATCACTCTAAGTAATGGTGTACATTAATCACATTTCCCTTTAAGAGTTGTATTCTATGGTGTGGATATACCACAATTTGTCCAACATTGACCAATTAAAGGACATATTGTTGTTCCCAGTTATAGGTTATTACAATTAAAGCTTCTATGAGCACTTATGTGCAGGTTTTTGAGTTCAGAAAGTTTCATGTCTCCAGATTAAATATTCAAGAGTGCAGTTCCTGGGACAGGTGGTAGTGCAGGTTTAAATTTTTAGAAAATTGCGAACTATTATTCACTTTGTTGTCTGTACCATTTTACATTCCCACAGGCAAGGTTGGGAATTTTTTTAATGATTTTCATGTGCTTATTTGACATCCATTCCTCTTTGTATCTTTTTCCCATTTTCTAATTGGATTATTTGTTCTTTTACTGTTGAGTTTTGAACATTCTTTATTTGTTCTAGATCCTAGTCCTTTGTTAGATAAGAAGTTTGGAAATATTTTCTTCCAGTCTTTAACTTGATTTTTCATCATGTTAAGAGTATCTTTAACTGAGAAAAGTATTTAATTTTGAAGTTCAACTTATATATTTTTCTCTTTTATCTTGCTACTCACCAAGCAAGATTTTCTCCTTTACTTCCACTTAAAAGTTATACAGATTTACATTTGGCATTTAAATCTATGATCTAGTTCAATTTAGTTTTTTCATAAGGTAGAAAGTTCAGTTTGAGGTTTATTTATTTTTACTTATGCTTATATCCAATTACTCCAGCACCTTTTGTGGAAGAAACCATTTGTCCTCCAATGACATACTCGCACCTTTGTAAAAAAAAAAAAAAAATGGTTATCCATATTCATGTGAGTCTATTTCTGGGTATTCTTTCTCTTCTATGTGTCCATCCCTCCACCAATACCAATCAGTCTTGAATACTGTAGTTATGTAAGAAATCTTAAAATTGGGTAGAATAATTGCTCCCACCATTCTTTCTCAAAATCGCTTTAACTATTCTAGTTCCTTAGCTTTTTCACATAAAATTTAAAGTAAGCTTGTTTGTATGAATAAAAAACTTGCTGAGGTTTTGGTAGGACTTGATAATTGGGATACAATTGAAATCTTTATTATGTTGAGTCTTCTAATCATTGAACACTGTATGTCTATCTATTTATTTAGATTCTTTTAAATTCTTTCATCTTCGTTCTGTAGCTTTCAGCATACAAGTTCTGAGTATGGTTTATTAGACAGCTATCTAAGGATTTCTCTCTACCTCTTTTTGGGGTGATTGTGACTGGGACTGTATTTTTTATTTGCTTTACTTGTGTTCATTGTTAGTCTCTAGTAATGCAATTAATTTCTGTACATTTTATCTTGGATGCTGCTGAAATTTCTTTTTACATTCCTTGGATTCTATATAGGCCATCATGTTATCTGCAGATAGGGACACTTTTATTTCTTCTGTTTCAATCTGAACCCCCTTTTCCTCTTTCTTTGCCTCACTGCACTGTGAAGAACTTCCAGGGCTATGATGAATAAGAGTGGTGAAAAGAGATCTTGCCCTTATGCAGATCTTAGGAGAAATTCAGTCTTTAACCATTAATATAAAATTAGCTGTAGGATTTGTGTAGATGCACCTCATGCAGTTAAGTAAATTCTCTTTTCATAAATAAAATTTCATTTTATGGTGAATTTTATTATTAATGGGTATCAAATTTTGGCAGATGCTTTTTCTGCATTAATTGATATGATCATTGATTTTTTTCCTCTAGTCTGTTAATATGTTGGGTTACTCCAGTTGATTTTCAAATATTCAGGTAGCTTTGCATCTCTGGAATAAACTCACTCATTCGGGTATAGAATTTTTTTAAATATTGTGAAAATCAACTTGCTACTTTTTGAAAAGCTTTTGCATCTATCTTCATGAGGAATATTTGTCTACAGTTTTAATCTCTTATGCTGTCTTTGTCTATTTCATTTCAGTGAAATAATGACTTCAAAAAGTGGGTTGAGAAATGTTCCCTCCTCTTCTATTTTTGTATAATACTTATAGATCTAGTGTTAATTCCTCTTTAAAGTTTAGTAAAATTCTTCAGTGAAGCCATTTGGGCTTGGAGATTTTTGGGGGGAGGGAATTTTAAGTTCAATTACTTTAATATTTATAAGGATGTTCAAATTATTTCTTATTTGTTGAGCAGTGGTAGTTTGTGCTTTTGAATTAAATTGCCACATTCATCAAAAGTTTTCAAATTTAGGTGTGCAGGGTGACTTGTATTGTTTACTTCTAATCTTTTGTGTCTTCAGGGTCTGCAATAATATAACCATTTCATTCCAGATATTGATAATTTGTGTCTTCTCTCTTTTTTTCTTCGTAGGTCTTGATAGAAGTTTGTCAATTCTATTGATCTCTTCAAGGATAATGCCTTTGTTTAATCATTTTTCTTTACTGTTTTCCATTTTCAATGTCAGTGCTTTCTGTTCTTATCTTTGTTATTTCCATCCTTCTGCTTTTTTGGGGAGGGGGGTTATTTTGTTCTTTTTGAATTTCCTAAGGTAGGAGCTTAGATTACTTATAAGAGACTTTTTCTATATTATAACATAGCCATTTAGTGCTATAAATTTTCCTCTTAGTGTTGCTATAGCTGCATCTCAGAAATTTTGATACAGTGAATTTTCATTATAATTTAATATATTTTCTTACTTCACTTGTGATACCCTCTTTGACCCATGGGCTATTTAGAATTATGCTTTTTTATTTCAAAGTGTTTGGAGATTTTCATGTTAGCACTCTGCTATTGATTTTTAGTTTGATTCCACTGTGGCCAGAAAACACACTCTGTATTTTTCTAAATTATGTTAAATATATTGAGGTTTGGTTTATTGCCCAGGATAGGGTCTATCTTGGTAAATATCCCATGGACATTTGAAAATAATGAATATTTTTTCTTTGTTGGATGCAGTATTTAAGAATGTCCATTATATTATGTTAATTGGTTGTGTTGTTCAGTTTTTCTATATCCTTGTTAATTATCTCTCTAGCTGTTCTCTCATGCTACAGGAGGGGTGCCAAAGTCTCCAACTATAATTCTGATTTGTCTATTTCCCTTTTCAGTTCTATCAGTTTTGATTCATGTATTTTATAGCCTTATTGCCTGGTATATAAATTTAGGATTTCTGTATCATCTTGGTGGATTGAACTTTTTATTATTATATAATGGACTCTCAGGCTGAAGTAATCTTCTTTGTTCTGAAGTCTGCTTCATCTGATAATAGCCACTGTTCTTTTAAAATTAATGTTTGCATTATATATTTTTTCCATCCCTTTTACTTTCAACCTATCTGTATTGATCTACTGTAAGTAATTTGCTTATAAACAGCATATAATTGGGTCTTTAAAAAAAAAAACTTGGGCAATGAGACAGTGGCTCAGTGGCAGAGTTCTCACCTGCCATGCCAGAGACCCAGGTTCGATTCCCAGTGCCTGCCCATGCAAAAAAAAATACCTAAACCACTTGTATTTAACATAATTATTCATATATTGAGACTTAAGTATGCCATTTTTCTATTGGTTTTCTATTTGTCTCTTTTTTGTTTTTCTTTTTTCCTTTTTCCTAGATTCTGTGTATTACCTGAATATTTTTTAGAACTTCTTTATATTTATCTATAGTGTTTTGAGGTATATCACTGCAGATTATTTAGTGGTTGCTCTGAAAGCTGTATTATGCATATATATTTATCACAGTCTACAAGTGAAGGGTGGAAATATTACTTCAGTTTAAATCCCTTTAACTTCTCTGTTATATATATATACATAAATTGCCTTGAATATTTCCTCTACATACATAAAGAACCATATCAGACATTGTTATAATTTTTGCCTCGACCATCAAACATAATTTAGAAAATTCAAGAGGAGAAAATAGTCTCTTGTTTGTACCCATACGTTTACACTTTCCATTGTTTTTTCCAAGTACTTCCTTATATTCCTGGATTTATTCTTCTTATTTTTTATTTAAGAACCACCTTTAGCCATTCTTTTAAAGGTAGGTCTGGTGGCAACAAGTTCTCTCTTGCTGATTTGACAGTTCTTTCATTTTAGCACCTGAAGAATGTCCTAGCACTTCCTTGTGGCCTCTATGGTTTATACTGTTTACTGTCATTCAATTTTTTCCTCATTTCTCTTTCAATGTTTCAAGATTTTTTTTTTCCAGTTTCAGAAGTTGATTTCAATGTGCCTTGGTGTGGATTTCTTTAGGTTACTGTTTTTTGAGGTTTGCTCTGCTTTTTTTAACCTTTACATTTATTGATCTTTTTTTGGCAATTTTGGCTAATTTTCATTATTATTTACTTGAATACCTTTTCAGCCCCACATTCTTTTTTCTTTCCTTCTGGAACTCCAGTGACATAAATATTAGATATTTCATTATAGTCCCACATATCCTTGAGGCTCTGCTCATTTTTAAAGTCTTTTTATCTCCATTATTTGGGTTGGGTAATTTCTATTTTTCCATCTTCAAGTTCATTGATTTTTTTCCTTTGCCTCTTTCAATGTGCTGTTAAGTCCATTCAACAGATATTTTCATTTCCATTATTGTACTGTCTGTTTTAAAATTTCCATTTGGTCCTTATTTGTATATTCTATATCTTTGCTTTGGAACTTCCCTCTTTTTTTTGGCAAGACTTTGTATTTCTTTCCTTTATTTTAAATGTGTTCATAATTCCTAATTGAAGCATTTTTATGATAGCTACATATTATTTATTATTATTTATTATTTCCTTGTCAAATGATTCCAACATCTGTGCCATCACACTTTTGCCTCTAGAGATTGTCTTTTTTCATTCCATTGAGATTTTCCTGGTCCTTTATGTGAGCAGTGATATGTATGAGCAGAATCTATTGTGCTCTAGAAAGTTGGGTTATTATGAGACTCTGGGTCTTATTTAAATCTTCTTTTGTTTTAACAGAACTTCTCTGAAACCTAAAAAATAGAGAAAGGGGATGATTTTCTCATTAATACAAGGTGTGGGTAGAAGCGCAGGTTCCCCACTTGGCTTCTGTTATAACAACTTGAAGAAGTGGATAAGAGACACCTCATTACCTCTTGATGAAGGAGAAGCCCATGCTCATCAATGAGAGTCATTACCACTGGAATATGGCAAAAAATCCTAGCTCACACCTTGGATATAAGAGATTGGCATCTGTTACACTTGGGAGAAAATGGATAAGCCCCCCCATGGATCTTCGCTGATATAGGTGGAATGGGATTGCAGATTTTTCTGTGGTGTTTGGCTGAAGTAGTGAGATTATTGCCAAAAAGCTTTCTGTCTTGTTATGCCACTCCTTTCCTGGTGCCTTGACCAGAATAAGTCTTCCTTCATACTTTGTGTCTTCCCACTGGAAACTTCTCTAGTATTTAGTCTATAATACATAAAAGGCAGAAGGAAACCCAGAAAATTCACTGCTGTGTGATTCCTCAGGTCCCAAGATCCCTGGGTGGACTTTCTTCTTCTTATCACCTTTCACAGTCTACTTATGTTTGTTTTATATATAATTTCCAGGGGATTAGCTTTATTTAGAAGAAGAAGAGAGAGAATTGACTCTACTCCACCTTGTCTGGAACCAGAAGTCTCTGTATCTATTTGAAAACTGAATCCATTGTTAAAGCTTAGGTGAATTCACAATTAATTATTTCAACATTTTAAGGAAT
The DNA here is from genome assembly GCF_023851605.1 of Tamandua tetradactyla. NCBI lineage: Eukaryota > Metazoa > Chordata > Mammalia > Pilosa > Myrmecophagidae > Tamandua > Tamandua tetradactyla. Next base: position 23,459,810 of record NC_135328.1, on the reverse strand, counting down.
AAAGAAGTTCAATTTTATAAAATCTAGTCACAGAATAGAAAAATGTAGAAAACTTTCCCAATTCATTTTATGAAGCCAGAATAAAATTGATACCAAAATCTAATAAGGATATGTTTGAAAAGGAAAATTAAGAACCTATTTGTCCTATGAATATAGTTGGAAAAATCCTAAATGCAGAAATCAGAATGTTGAATAAAGTGTTGTATTTAAAGGATAGAAAACAACAAGTGAATTTAATTCTAGAAATTCAGGAGTGGTTTATTATTCAAAATTCAAACAGTGGCACTATGATAATATCATAAAAATAAATACCTGATTTGCCTGCCATGCCAGAGACCCAGGTTCAATTCCTGGAGCCTGCCCATGCCAAAAAAAATAAAATAATAAAATAAATACCACATAGTAATGTTTATAGATGCAGAAAGCTATTGGAAAATTATTGCTCTTTATTTTTAACCCTTTGGAACAAGTTTCATTTTGCTTTGTCTTCTGTTTATGAAATGTGCTTCTTGAGAACAAGAATTGTGTCTTTTCCTTCTTTGTATATTACCAGAATTTTGGCATCAAAATTTAATGAAAGATCTTTCACACATTTGGATCTCAAAATATGGAAAAAAATCTAAATAAATGGTACACATGTTTATAATGTCATTACAGTGCGGTTGGCTCTTATCTTATCAAATTATATGTACCATCTTGTTACTTCATAGTTTATTAACTACAAATGAGTTCAGGTCTCACTACTAAAGTGTGTGTCCTTCTTACGAAGGCATTTTGAATTCTAGAGGTGCTCCACAAGTGTGGAAGGAGTTCAAATACTAAGGCTTGAAGCTATCCCATGACTTGGTTAGGGAGCCAAAAAGTTAACAAAAGATAAGTGGGAGTAGAAGAGACAATTGGAAAACAATGGCAGAAATGTGTTGACTATTCTCCTGAGACAAGGCACCCACAGTTTTGATCATCAATGGTACACTTCTATCTGCTTCTTCCCACTGAGGAAATATGTACTACATTGCATTCATTTCTAATACTATAAAAAGGGCATTTTTGAGATATTATAATGATGGGAATAGGTCTTTACTCATAAGGAATAAGGAATGAAAAGAATCTCTGGCCCCAGTCTTCCACGATTGTCATTACTCTCAAAAGTTCAAGAGAAGTGGAAAACTACTTTGTCATTCCACATTTATTTTTGTTTACCATTTTCCATTTATGAATATTTTTACATCAGTTAAAATTATCTAATAAAATGACATGGGGAAATTCATAATGTACAGTTAGCTTAAAAAGTTGTTATAACATTAGATATGCACTGTGCTCTCAAATTCATATATATTATATACAAATTAATACACTAAAATATTAATGTTACTGTAGTTGAAATTATAGATGACTTTAGTTTCTTCATTTGGACTTTTCCAAATTTCCAAGATTTTCTGCAATGTGTATGTATTATTTATTTATTTAATTACAAACTTTTTTATTTATTTTAAATAATAAATTATTGCTTACTAAGTTAGGTATAATTAGATCTTTGAGACAAAATCCCTAAAGCTTTAGAAGTTACTACCTTTCACATAGTTTAAAGGCACTACTTTAAATCACTTCTGGGATTACAGCGTCCCTGCTAAGGAAAACAAAGAATGATTTAAATTGGCTACAAGAGCCATTGTGGATCCTCTGAAAAATTTTAAGGCACAGAGATTGGAGCATACTTATATGACAGATCGATTTACTTACAGCCTATATGTACTATAAGTTTGGTTATAATTTATTTATATAATTATAAGATTAGTTATATGGCAGATTGAACATAAATTCAAGACGGGCCATTTAGTAGGGGCATCCCCTTAGGTCTACTTCCCTCGACTCTACCCCAGTAACCTGGAGTAGTGGGCTTCTTAACCAGCCCTATAGCATAGCTACAGCTTTAAGAGATCTGAGATGTTAACTGGTATGAGGAAGTACAAAAACAGTGAACTTAGCATGTGGACACATAAAAATTGATAAAGCACTGTACGTAGGAATGACGAATGTATGAATATGTTTCTATCTAAAACTGTGTTCTTTTTTAATATCTGAAGTTTCACCAGGACAAGCTGTCTACTTTGTGTGGAGAAAGTAAGAATACTACCCTCAGGTAGGGCATAATTGAAAATATTTGTTTCTGAAAGAAAATGAAAAAGGGAAATGGTAAATTCTGAATAATCTATTTTTTGTATTTTTTTAAGCTTTTTATTTTGAACAATTTTAGACTATCAGAGAAGTTGACAGTTCAAAGAGTACCCGAATAACCCTTCCCCCCTTCTAATATTAATATTTTAAACAACCATAGTGCAATCATAAAGAATGTGAAATTAACACTATATTTTATTATTAATTAAACTATGGAACTTATTCAAATTGCAACAATTTTCCACTAATATCTTTTTCTGCTCCAGAATCTTTTCCAGGATCTCCCATTGAATATAACTGTTATCCTCCTTAGTCTCTTCTAGTTTGTAACAGTTCCTCAGTTTATTCTTCTTTTTTAATTTGAAAAGTTCTAAATAAATGAAAAAATATATATGGACAAAATAATTATTAAGTCAAGGGAATATCTTGGAAATCTATGAACATACTTTTAATTTATTCATTTCTTCTTACCATGGAAAAAGTTTTTTAAAAATCTGCTTAGAGTCCAAATTAGATTATCAGGTGTGAAGAACAAAGTTACTTCATAAATAATAGGGAAGCTAGTTGATTCAGGAAGTAGAAATGCAATATTTAACACTGGCAGTTTCCTCCTAGGAATATTCCAGGATGGGTGTGGCATAGCATGATTCAAAAGACTCCTTGTACGAAATGTGAAATGCTGGCTAAGTTTATATATGCTACAAACCAACTACTACTACTTCTGTGCAAATACAGGTAGATGACAGGCATATGCATGTGATCCATGAAGGTTTTCTTTCCTTTGGAGTTTTTTTCTCTTCAATAGGCACTGGAGACCAACCTAAACACAGACCCTTTGGGGGAGATGGACAAAACTCAGGAAGCAACAAAATTGAAACTTTACCTCTTTTGGGACAGAAATAAAGAAGCAAAGGTAACAGAAGTCCCTGCTGTTTACTCATGGTCCCTCCTATCCACCAGGCACCTCCTCTTTCTTTTCTATTGGACAGTATTTTTGATGCTTTGGGGTACATCCTATCTGGGCTGCTAAGCTTGGCCACATTCTAAGTAGTGAATTCTGGTTTTGAAAGAATTAGGGCTGTGTCAATATGTCTGCTCAAGGTGGACATATTTGTGAGGGTGGTTGAAATCAGATCATTAAATGCAATCAATTAACCTGCATAATAAAGCAGAAGAAAATCTCTCCAATTTCCTATCCATTGATGTTCTCTTTCCTCCTCGGGTTTTAGAGAAAGCCGGGCTAACAAATGCTTCAATGTCTTTGACTCTGTGATGTCCTAATCATTAGAAGAATAGAAATATGCTAACTCTGGCACCAAGGTGATTCCTGACTAAGAAAAATTTCAAACATTTGTTTCAAAATTTTATAATCAGAAAATAAAAGTTCATTGAAGAAAATATGAAAATGGTTAAGAAAAATTTAAATGCCCTTATTTTACTTCCCCTGACTACCAAAGAACTGTCATGCAATGGGTTGGCTTACACAATGGGAATTTACTGGCCCATGGTCTTGAGGGTAGAAATCTAAAATCAATGCACACGGCAGCAATGCTTTCTCCAGAAGACTTGGCATCCTGGGCCTGGCTGCCAGTGATCTTTGGTCCTTGGTTATTTTACCACAAGTTAATGCTCTTGGTAGCCTCTCCTGGATTCTCCTTTCTTTTCCAGGTTCCATTGATCTTCAGTTTCTCGATGCTTACTTTGGCTTTTTCTTTCTCTCAGACCTTCCCTATAAGGCATTCAGTAATAGGACTAAGATCCATCCTGATTCAGCAGGGCCACACTTTAACTGAAGTAACCACATCAAAAGGTCCTATTTATAAAAGTTCATACCCACAGGAATAGATTAAGTTTAAGAGTGTATTTTTCTGGGGTACATAGCTCCAAACCATCACAGCCACAAATCCCACTTTCCAAAGAAAATCATTGTAAATATTTTAGTGTGGTTTCTTCTAGCCACACACATATAAAATTGTGATCACTTATATCACCATGAATATGACACTTTTATATAACATTACATCACAAACATTTTCCTCAATTCTTCTCCAAGATTACAGTTTCCATAGGTATAACAAATGAGGGTATTTTTCCTCTTATTTTATAACATATCCCACCACCACCATCAGATACCAGACTGTCAGTATCCCAAAGGGAAAACAGTGCAACTATTGGTTGGATCTTTCATGGAAAAAAATAAATAATAATAATGATAATAATAGAAATCTTTGGCTGACTTTTAGAGAAATACCTCCAGAGTTTCATCATTTAAACTAAGTTGGTCTATGTCAAGAATACTAAGAATTTGTAAAAAGAATAAATTTTGTATCAAATGATTTTATATATAGCTAGATGAACATAAAGGTTTTTTTATTCACCTATTTGTTAATATTGATGAATTTGCAAATGTTAATTTAGAATGTCTTAAATTCATGAAATATATGACATCACATTAATACATAATTGGATCTGGTTTGAGTATATTTATTCATGATGTTTACATATGTATCTAAATGACAGTGAACCACACTTTAATTCTTTCTTTGCCAGTTTGGGGTGAAAAACCATTTTGGTTTGGTTTGGTTTGGTTTGATAAAATAATTTGCAAAGTTTTCCATGATTCTGAACATTAAACCATTTATGTAGTATAGATATAGTTTCTGAAAAGAATAAAATAACTCTTGTGTTCAGCAAATGTTTTGAAGGTGAGCATCTGTTTTTTCACAATTGGATTAGTAATTACTACAGTATTTGCCATGCAAAGTTTTGAATAAATGAATAAATGAAGGTACTATGAGAGAGTTGAGCATATAGTTCTGCAGAACAGAAAGTAACAAAGTTTTCCTGGAAAAGGCAATAACCATCTGGGAGGGGCTCTTACAGTTTAAGATAAGAGCATTTATAAAAGCAAAAAATGAAAGAGGTTAGTGTTTGGAGTAAGTTGCAGGAGTCCAGCCTGGCTGCTGGAGAGCCAGAGGGAGGGGAGAAGTAGTAGCTTTAAAATTTCTAAATTTACTTCTCCTGGCTGCCGAAGAAATGCCATGCAATGGGTTGGCTTCACAGTGGGAATTTATTGGCCCATGGTCTTGAGAGTAGAAGGTATTTCTACTACCCTGAAGAAATGGCTTGAAATTTTCTAAATTATAGGGACTTAGTGGTGGCAATCCAGTTGAGAAGGACTTTTGTTGAAGTTGTATATCATAGCAATATATATATATATATAGTCCACCATTTTGCCTAGATTATATCATTCTATTGGAGTAGCTTTTTAGGCAAGACTAATGATGTTTATCGGGGAATAGACTTTCCAGTAACTTTTCCCTTCCCATAGTCATGGGATGGGTAAAGGGGATGTGGCACAAAATAAGATGGAGAGGTTAAAAATGAGCATTTTATGATGGGTTGATTCTGTGTTTTTCTACTTTTTCTTATTGACTCTAGATATGGAAAAAATGACCTCTTCCATCCTGGACCTTTTTTAACAGAGAGAAAGTGAGCCCTGCCTCTTTCATCCCTTTCTCCTTAACACTCCACCTCCCAGAATATAAGCAGTAAAGTCAGTGCTATTTTGTAACAGGAAAAATTGACTTCTCTCCTTATCCTAAATCTTTTCTTCCTCTCCTTCCTTCTATTTTGTAAGCTGTGCTCAAATGAATAAAAACTGCCTCAACTCACACCTTTGAGGAAATTGTACCAGTGGGAACTGAGCAGGAAAGCACAGGAAAAAAGGAGTCTCTTCCAAGTTTCTAAAATATTGGTACCATTATCTCTTTTTAAAATCTCCCCCAAACAATTATTTAGGCAATAACTCACTAATAGGGAGATAAAAAATATATAGAAAGGTAATGAAGAAGACAGGAGGGCTGCCCTATGTAACTGTCATGATCTCTGGAAACAGGAAAGCTGGGCAAATGTGTGGCTGTGGGCTAAGGGTAAGATAAGGGAGACATTTTCTCATTCTGCAGCCACAGTCCAGTAAATACAAGCTATCACAGAAATACAATAAAGTATAAGGCACAGTCCTTGTACTAAAAGTTTACTGTTTTGCTTGGGTATCACATCAAACAACTAGGAAACAATTGACTAAAATAGCTGAGTTTTCAATAATATGGTTGCAACCCATATGTAGTAAAATGGGATCCAGAGGTAAAAAATGGGATCTGTTCTGTGAGAGGTAGAGTGGTGTTCCATTGATGGCTGACTCTGAAGCCAGACTTCCCAGTATTAAAGTCTGGCTCTCACTTTGTAACCTTGGACAAGCTATTTTAACTTCGCTTTGTATGGTCGACTGTAAAATAGGGATATAGATAGCACCTATCTCATAGGTTGCAGTGAACATTAAATATGTTAAGACATGAAATGTGAGTATAACAGTACCGGGAACAGAGCTAAATCTCAATTAATATTAGCTGTCATTAGTTCAGTCACACAAATATTTACCAATATGCAGTGAGAACTTTGTGTCAGGTACTATTATAAGCACATTTTCATATATTCATTCAGAATGTTCACTGTTATGACATAAAAATAGTATAAAAGTTCGAGGATGCATTCCAAAGCATCAGATATAAAGATTGAAAGAGAAAATTATCACTAAGTATTGAGTAAAATAATATTAACTTGCCTAAAAAAAATAAAATACACATCTACAAATTTGGTGACAAAAAAAATGAAGAGAGAAATGCAGAATTTAGAGGAATACAAAAGTAATGAATACTAAGGGAATGGAAATTCCAGGTTCTAAAACACCTGTACATAATAGGAAACCAGGCTCTTTAGCCCTTGGAAGCTCCTGGGGACCAGTCTCAAATGTTTTCAGATTAACTCTCAACTGGTCCTTGAAAGAAGAATGAATAGATGCCCATTTTAGAAGAGAAAATATTCAAAGCCTTTCCATTAGGGTCCCAAACTTTCATGCCATCATCTTAAAAACACTAAATGATTTTTCCTTTCTGAGACAGTCAAGAGTACTAATAATGACAATAATACAATCAATTATAAATGCATCATAATTGCAGGTACCATTTTTAGCCACCTATTGTGACAGAAACCTTAGAGATTTTATGTAACTTCAATCCCACAATAAATTGCCAAAGAGTTATTTTTTCCCACATTTCACCATGAACTAGCTAAAGCTCAGAAAAATTAAGTAACTTATCCAAAAATCACACCCAAGCTAAATGGTATGCTGCTGATTGTATATGTTTTCATTAGAAAACTGCCTTCATCTTAGAATATTCATTAACAATGAGATTGCTTTATAACCACATTTGAAATTATATTGTCTCTATTATTTTCTTACAGGCCTGGCATATCCCAACACAATTCTTGGAGATACTGGTAGCCTTGCCTCTGCTGTTGCATAATCCTAAATACTATTGAATCTCTCAGTACTTCAATTTTATCACCAATAAAATTAAAATATTCCTGCCCATCTTGATTTCCAGAGAAGTTCTAAAAATCAAACAAAGTAATGCCGCTTAAAGTGATTTTTTTAATTTGCACTATAAATTTACATTTCCCTGAGTCATGTCCTAACTGAACTCTGCAGGTGACATGGACATATGGAGATAGGAAATTATTCCGCGGTGACTGAATTCTTTCTGGTGGGGTTTTCCCAATACCCAGAGCTCCAGCTTTCTGTGTTCATGTTCTGCTTAATCACGTACCTGATAATCCTCCTAGGAAACAGCCTCCTCATTATCATCAGCATCCTGGACTCCCGCCTCCACACCCCCATGTACTTCTTCCTTGGGAACCTCTCATTCTTGGACATCTGCTATACATCTTCTTTCATTCCTCCAATGCTCATCATATTTAGGTCTGATAAAAAATCCATTTCTTTCATTGGTTGTACTCTACAGATGGTGATCTCCCTTGGCTTAGGTTCCACTGAGTGTATTCTCCTGGCAATGATGGCCTATGACCGGTATGTGGCTATTTGCAACCCACTGAGGTACCCCATCATCATGAACAAAGCGCTATGTGTGCACATGGCTGCGTGGTCCTGGAGCATAGGCTTTCTGATCGCCCTAATACAAACAGTTCTAGCAATGACACTGCCTTTCTGTGGGAATAATATCATCGATCACATTACCTGTGAGTTACTGGCTCTTCTTAAACTCACCTGTTCAGATATAAGCATCAATGTGCTTGTCATGACGGTGGCAAGTATTATTTTATTGATTATTCCTCTGTTGTTAATTTTCATTTCCTATGTTTTCATCCTCTCTACAATACTGAGAATTAATTCTGCTGAGGGGAGAAAGAAAGCTTTTTCTACCTGTTCAGCCCACCTGGTGGTGGTAATTTTGTTCTATGGTTCAGCACTTTTTATGTACATGAAGCCTAAGTCAAAGGACACAAAAACATCCGATGAGATCATTGGTCTGTCTTATGGAGTGGTCACCCCAATGTTGAACCCCATCATCTACAGCCTAAGGAATAAGGAGGTAAAAGAGGCTGTGAAGAAAGTCCTCAGCAAACATTTGCATCTATGGAAAATATGAAATTCTTAGGCGTGTGATGGCTTCACTTGCGGAAAAGACATGTTTTTGGTGTTCACAGAAGAAGTTGTAGAACCCAGCAAGATGAGCGTTTGTGTTCATAAAGCCAAATGTAGGATGGTTCATTTTACCACAGACAATGCCCATGTAAACATTTCTCTCTCTTCTCTCTATCTCTCTCTCTCCTTCCCTCCTCTCTCTTTTTGTCCTTATCTTATCTCATCTCCTTTCCTTCCCTCATCTCATCTCCTTTCCTTCCCTCCTTTGCTCCACTCTATTTTTCTCAGAATTTCTCTTTTCCTACTTTTAATACTACCTCTCCCTCTTGCTTTATAATTCTCTATTTCTATCTCTTTCTCATTCTCTTATTCTCTTCCTTTCTCAGTGACATTCATAATTTTTAAGCAAAGAGTCACAAATGGTTCCAAGTCCTTCACCCTTCAGAAGTCACCCTTTCTTTTAGTAGGTAAATTACAATAGTCCAACTTCTATAATGCGTGAGTGCATACAGATATCTTGCAAAATATTGCTGAGGGCTTTTTACATTTTCTCAGCTTGGGATCATTTTTGTTTCCATGTTATACTGAGCTTTCCATCATTCCTTTCTGATAATCTTATAACTATTTCCCCATGGCATTTAAGCTCCCTACAGTCCATTTTCTCCTCAAAGAATATGTTTATAATGCCTTTTAAAAAGCATATAATCAAAAGATTGTCATGTTTAATACTTAGCTTGAGAATGAGATGAGATATAAGAATACATAAAGGAAATCCTTTAATATTTAATATCACTGCTCCTAGTAACTACTAGACATGTTTCTCACAAGAATCTCTTAAAACCCTTTCCCTCTTTAGCTCCTGGCCAGCCACCTGGTTGCTGAAGCCAATTCATTTCCTTCTTCTCTAAGAATCAGGGCTATCCCAGTAAAAATATATGGGTGCATAACCCAAAACACTCTAAACATGGCCCTTCCCTAAAGAGCAAATGGGCCTATCTCCAAAAGAGACAGCATCTTCTATTTTTATCATTCCGGAAAGATGTTCAGACAGTTTTAAAATTATGGTGTGTCCTCATTATCGCATCAATAATTCAGGAAGATTGGACTGCAGTCTAAAGACACCTTGTCAAATGTATATGTTATACACTTTAGGAATAACAAATATATAATTTTAAAAATCACCTTTACCTATCCAATTAATTGGAGGGTTTAGTGATGAAAGGAAAAACTCTTCAGAACATAATATCCACCAAAGAATTTGGTTTGTCTCTTTGCTGTCACCCAAAGTAATGATCTTGAGTCCAATTATTTGTTGGATTTCACCCTTCCTGACTCAATACCAATGTCAGAGAGCAGATATCCGATCCTACTCCAAGGAAAAGAAGTTCATAATCCACCAAATAATGTGCAAAGGCAATTTACTCAACGATCAAATTTCACAGAATTAAAAGTATCCGGTTCAAAACTTGATGTTTGAATCTCCTCTAAAACATCCACAGTGGGCTGTTATCCATCCTTTCTTGCATATCTTTAATGACAGCTAACTCACCACTTCCGTAGGGGTCCAGTTGTGACTATTAGAGAAATAGTTTCTTTATATGAAACCGAAATCTGTTCTTCACAGTCCCCATATTTTGTTCCTAGTTGTAGTCCTTGGAACAATATTCTTTGCTGTTATTTTTCTCTTTATTGTTTTTGCATGGGCAGGCACTGGAAATTGAACTCGGGTCTCCAGCATGGCAGGCAAGAACTCTACCACTGAGCCACCATGGCCCACCCTGCATTTATTTTTATAACTAAATGTACGCTTTAGATCTTAGAATTAACACAGATATTTTAATTCATTCACTTATTCATTCAACAGACATGTAAGTGCTTACATTCTTCTAGATAATGGTAAACAATATGAACATTAGGTTTTAAGATGGGATTCCAACCTCTATCTTTCTGATTCTAAAGGCTCTCCTTTACGTTTTGTTCTCTGCTACTATCCTGATTCTAGCCCTTACAACTTTTCAGGTGGGAGATTATAATAATGTCGTATTTGGTTTCATAGCCTCTTAACTTTTCCTATTCTAGACAGTTTGCCTACTCTTTCCAGAGTAATTCATAGTTTTCTAATTAACTCATAGTTTTCATCATCATTAACTAATCCAAAACTTAGCTTGCCGACTTTCCATTTGCTAAAGCTCCTGGAATGCAATATACCAGAAATGGGCTAGCTTTTAACAATGGGGAGTTATAGTTACAAGTCACAATTCAAAGGCCGTGAAAATGTCCAAATGGGGGCATCTACAAGAGGATACCTTCTCGAAGGAAGGCATGTGAGGCTTCTCTGTCACATGGGCAGGTACATGGCCAAAGTCTAACGGTCCTTCTCTCCCAAGTTTAGCTTCTAGTTTCAATGACTTTCTCAGCTCCTGTGAGTCCTTTCTTAGCATCTCTGAGGTTTTCTCTCTAAGCTCTCTGGGCTCTTACTGTCTTTTATCCTCTTTGCAAAGGACTCCAGTAAAGGATTAAGAACCATCTTGAATGGACTGGGTCACATCTCAATAGAAATAGCCTAACCAAAAGTTCCCACCTACAATAGGTCTGCCCCCATAACAATGGATTAAAAACCATGATCATTCCTGTGGTACATCCAATTCAAATCAGCACACCAACTAAATGCAAACTCATCGAAGAGTACTAATGTCCTTTCACACTATGGATATCATCCAAATTCCAGTATTCTTGCCTAGGGAAGTCATCCAGTCTCATGGCTTTAATAATTCACCAGATCCAAAGCCTCATCCCAGAGCTCTCCCCTGGGGAATTTTACAGTGGCATCTCATCTAAATGAATAAACAAAACACATTTCTCTTACTCTCCATGTGAAATTATACCATATTGACTTCCTGCTTCTTTCCCACTGTGAAAAGGCATATTTCTTTCTCAGGGGTTCCCCACTGCTCTTGAAATAATTTCCAAAATTCTTACAATGACCTGCAAAGTTGCCAAGATCTAAATACTATATAACTCTATAGCCTCATTTCTCACCAGTATTGTCTCCCCCAACTATTTCTCATCCTGTGTTCCATTAACACTGAACTTCCTAGAATACACTATCTCTCTTTCATTTCTCTATCTTTGCGTATGTTGTTTCTCCTCCCTCAAAAATGTTCTGGTAATTGCTTTTTCACTTGGTTAATTGTCATTATTCTTCACCTCCTGCCACCTTCTGTAGCTGTCCTCCCTGAATTCCAAGACTGAGTTAAGTAGCCCTCCTTTGTGCTCTGGCAATGCCTTGGGCCTCCCTTAACATAGTACTTACCGCACACTATTGCAACTGCATATTTAACTAGATATCCCCACAAAATCGAGACACTTTAGGACAAGCAATATATCTCTTGTTTATCGTTGTAACCCCAGCATTTAGCCCTATGCCAGAGATATTATTAACCTCTCAGCATGTAGGCCATAGGGAATGCCTTTCCCTTCTTTTAACTTGCCTTCATATCACCATTCCTTTATTATCTTGATAACGGTAGCTTTTTTTAGGCAAAATCAAAACTGTTCTCCTGGGGCCAGGAGTTCAGAGAAGGGTGGATTTTGAAAGAAGTTATATGATTCATATTAGTGAGCTAGGATATACTTTGATTAAATCTTACATCTTAAAATAGTGTGGATATTATAAAGAGCAATAACTCACTCAAGTTGAAGATGCTTTTTATATCATATTATTAATCTCAAATGTAACCTCCTCTGAGAAGCCTTTCTTGACTCCTCCAAGAAAAAAATCATTTCTCCCTTTCCAATGTTTCAACATTCTTCGCTTAATGTATATTATATATACCCCTATTTTAATTCTTATTACATAGTGTATAATATTTATTCAGTGTGATTTAGTTGAATTCATAGGGCTGAGAAGTATGGAAGAGATGGATACAAATTACAACTCTCTAGTATAAGGGGTTATAAACTACAAACTGTTGGAGTAAAGTTAGAGTCCTCATAAGATAAATGCTTATTATAATTCTTTGCTGAATGAATGAATGTGATTGTCATTCATACATTGAAGCCAATTTTATTTTCCATTACTTGTATAAAACTTGCCAATTTTTTCTGCCTTTGCATCATTGTTCATGCCATTCTCTCCATCTAAAAGTACTCTCCCTTTACTCCACCTATCAAAATTCAAGACCTTCCTCAGAAGCCTCCTTGATTTGAAACCCTCACTCATCATCTCAACTAAATTGAATCCCTATAGCAATCTATTTATAGCATTATAGCATGTACAATATGCATATTTAAATTCAGTTTTGTGTGGATTGCAGTTCCTGCTTTATTAAAAGGTCATTAGGATTACACTCCGACCAAAAGGGGTTAAGAAACTCTGGAGGTTGCTCTTATGCAAGCTTCAGTTAGACATTGCAACTTATAACTTGCCAAACCCCAAACAAAACCATTCCAGCCAATCCTAGGCAATATATAAGATTCTACAAAGATTCCATACACTAGGGTAACTTTCCAAAAACCTACACACTCCAGATGGGTCCCTGGACCAGATAAGTCCTGAAACCTAGAGGGCCCAGCCTCTCCAGAACATCAGCTAGTTCTATCTCCCAACCCCATATTATTGACAGCCCCTTCCTACATGAAAAAGTTAAGTGGCTATAGCCCAAATACCCCTAAAGAGAGAGATAAAAAGATCAAAGGTGATGGTGGAGTTATACAGAGAAGATAGGATTTAGCAAATGACTATGATTGCTGAATCATTAAATTGATATCTCTTTTAGTCTCCAGCATCTTAGAGCAGCTAAGAACCTAAAATTGTGCAATTGTAACCCATGTCAAACTCTGAAATCTGTTCTGCAATGAATTCTGTGCTGTGCTTTGAAATGTACTGCTTTTTTTGTATATATGTTATTTTTTAAGAAAGGGGGAAAAAAGTCTATTGTGATGGTAAAAAACATTTATTCCTTCTAGCCTCCTACATTCTGGAGCAGCTAGAAGGAAAAATCTGAGAGGATGGTATGGTAGCCCATGACAAACTCTGGGATCTGTCCTGTAACTACTTGTTGAAGAGTGCTTTGAAAACTATTGTTTTTTTCTTTCTTTGTCTTGTATATATGTTATATTATACAATAAAAAGGTTTAAAAAAAAGGTCATTAGGGGCAGAGTTATTGGTCTTTGTAACCTCCACAAAAATTAACAACGCAGAATTCAATCAATACATTAAAACTTTGGGTATTGCAATTTGACAATTTTCATCATGTATATTAGACTTTTTAAATAGACATTTTCCTGTGGTAGAATATGGCCAGTATGACAGTGGTACAGGGATTACACACACCCATCAATAAGCCTAGTTAAGACAGCTTTCCTTTAAATGGAGTAGCAGTGTCGCTTATCTGTTTTTTTTCCCTCCTGTGCATCAAAACTATGTCTATAATATTCAAGGCAGGGAACATCTAGTTGAGTTAACATGGATAATAATTCCTGGACTAGTTTCTTGAGCTCATAATTTAACAAGAAAAATATTAATCTATAGAACAGTTCCCAAATTTGTATCTCCACCCGTGACATCCCTAATATCCAGATACTTATATCCAACTGCCTACTTGGCATTTCCTCTTGGATGATATCAAATAAAACATGTCTAAAACAGAACTTTTCATGCCCTCTACCCCCAAACACTTAAATCACATCTTCTAGACCATCTCAGGAAGTGCTCTATCATTCACACAAATCCAATCCACTAAAAAATTCTGTTAATTCTACTTTCACATTTTATTATAAATCTGACCACGCCAATGTCTATCACTCTAGTCTAAGTCACCACTATTCCATCTACACTGTCAAAATGACTTTCAAAATCATTTGTCTACTTTCACTCTTGTTCTACTACAACCCATCCTCCATATAATAGCCAGTGTTATTTTTAAATTTAAATCATATCACACAACCACTAAAAACCCTACAAATACTTTTGTTATATTTAGGACATAAATAAATACAATTTATACTTATCAAGATCTGCCAAGTTGGCAAGGTCCTACATAATCTGAGTTCAATCTACTTCTCCAACCTCATCTTCTATCATATTTATAGATAAGATAGAGCTACAGTGAGAGCGAGAGCAAGCAAAAGAGAGAGAGAGAGAATTGTGATAGAGATGATAAAAATAGAAATCCTATCAGTTTGTTGTTTTTTGCTTTTTTTCTGGAGAACCCTAACAAATATCTTATGCTTAGTAATTCTAGTTTCGATGTTCTTTTGCTGTTTCTCAGAGATGCCAAAGACTTTGTATTTGCTGTTTCCTCTTCCTGGGACACACTTTCCCCTGATCTTCCCAGGGTCCACTCTCATTTAATCCAGGTCTTTGGTGAGGCCTTACCATGTTTTCTCCAACTCCCCTTCATTGCATTACCTAGTTTCTGAAATGTTTCAAAAGTATATTATCAAACTTCTCCACAAGAAAGTTATCTACATGAAGCCAGGAACTTTTCCCTCTTAGTTACTTTATCCCTAATGTCTAGACCAATGTTAAGCAAATAATAATTCTAGAAGTATTTATTGAATTGAAAATGAATGAGCACACATGCTGCAGGACAGCCCTGTATCTTTTGCACTTTGGGGTAGATGTATTATAAATACATCTAAAAATTATAACCTGTGGTATTCAGAATATAAATTTCTGATTCTTCCTGACTTAACTACTGGTAGGAATCGAAAAAACAACAGTTAAAGGATTGCCCTGTATACTCTTTCAATCTGTTCACTTTACTTTCCAGGTTTTACTGAACCTTGGGTTTGTTACATAAGCTGTTTGTTCCACTCAGATGGAATTGGTCATTCTTGAATTTATTCAGAGCTCTGATTTATTTCAATTTAAATATAGGTTTAGAATGCCCTGCAAAATGCTATCTACTTATTTCTCAGTAGTACAGAAGTTTCTCTCTCTCTGTCTCCCTCTTTGTCTCTGTCTCGCTGTCTCTGTCTTTACAGCTCTCTCCCTTGCAGACACACATACACACATACACACAATGAGGTTCTTTTTTTCTTTTTAACTTTTTTTATTGTATAGTATAAAATATATACAAAGCAAAGAAATAAAAAAGCAATAGTTTTCAAAGCACTCTTCAAAAAGTGGTTACAGAGCAGATCACAGAGTTTGTCATGGGATACCATACGATCCGCTAATATTTTTCCTTATAGCTGCTCCAGAATATAGGAGGCTAGAGGGATTAGATACTAATTTATCATCACAATCGACTTTTTTTTCTTTCTTTTTTTTGTGAACAATAACAAATATGCAAAAAAGCTATAAATTTCCAAGCACAGCACCATAATTAATTGTAGAACATATTTCAGACTTTGACATGGTGTATTAGTTAGGGTTCTCTAGATAAACAGAGTCAACAGGGAACACTTGCAAATATAAAATTTATAAAAGTGTCTCATGTGACCGTAGGAATGCAGAGTCCAAAATCCACAGGGCAGGCCGCGAAGCTGATGGCTCCGATGGATGGCCTGGATGAACTCCACAGGAGAGGCTCACCAGCCAAAGCAGGAATGGAACCTGTCTCCTCTGAGTCCTCCTTAAAAGGCTTCCCATGATTAGATTTAGCATCACTAATTGCAGAAGACACTCCCCTTTGGCTGATTACAAATGGAATCAGCTGTGGATGTAGCTGACGTGATCATGACCTAATCCTATGAAATGTCCTCATTGCAACAGACAGGCCAGCGCTTGCCCAATCAGATAAACAGGTACGACAACTTGGCCAAGTTGACACCTGTCCCTAACCATGACAGTCCACCCCCTGTCAACTTGGCACCTATATATATATATGTGTGTGATTCAGAGCATACACAGCTTCCTGGAGAACATTACCCCAGCCTTTCAAGTTTTTGCCACCTAGTTGGCACCATAATTGAGTTTTCAAAAGGCCATTCCACCATTCTATCAATCCAGCTGCTTCTGGATGATGGGGAACACAGTAAGACCAGAGAATTCCATGAGCATGCACCCATTCCTGCACTTCATTTGCTGTGAAGTGTGTTCCCTGATCAGAAGCAATGCTATGCGGAATACCATGACGATGGATAAGGCATTCTGTAAGCCCATGGATGGTAGTTTTGGCAGAAGCATTGCGTGCAGGGAAGGAAACCCATATCCAGAGTATGTGTCTATTCCAGTTAGAACAAATCGCTGCCCCTTCCATGAAGGGAGTGGTCCAATGTAATCAACCTGCCACCATGTAGATGGCTGGTCACCTTGCGGAATGGTGCCATATTGGGGGCTGAGTGTGGGTCTCTGCTGCTGGCACATTGGGCACTCAGCAGTGGCTGTAGCCAGGTCAGCCTTGGTGAGTGGAAGTCCATGTTGCTGAGCCCATGCATAACCTCCATCCCTACCACCATGACCACTTTGTTCATGAGCCCATTGGGCAATAACAGGAGTTGCTGGGGAAAGAGGCTGACTGGTATCCACAGAACGGGTCATCTTATCCACTTGATTATTAAAATCTTCCTCTGCTGAAGTCACCCTCTGGTGTGCATTCACATGGGACACAAATATCTTCATGTTTTTAGCCCACTCAGAAAGGTCTATCCACATACTTCTTCCCCAGACCTCTTTGTCACCAATTTTCCAATTATGGTCCTTCGAAATCCCTGACCATCCAGCCAAAACATTAGCAACAGCCCATGAGTCAGTATACAAACGCACCTCTGGCCAGTTTTCCTTCCAAGCAAAATGAACAACCAGGTGCACTGCTCGAAGTTCTGCCCACTGGGAGGATTTCCCCTCACCACTGTCCTTCAAGGACACCCCAGAAGGGGGTTGCAATGCTGCAGCTGTCCACTTTCGGGTGGTACCTGCATATCGTGCTGAACCATCTGTAAACCAGGCCCCAGTTTTCTCTTCTTCAGTCAATTCACTGTAAGGAACTCCCCAAGAGGCCATAGCTCTGGTCTGGGAAAGAGAAGGTAATGTGGCAGCAGGAGTGGAAACCATGGGCATTTGTGCCACTTCTTCATGTAATTTACTTGTGCCTTCAGTACCTGCTCTGGCTCTACCTCGTATATACCATTTCCATTTTACAATAGAGTGCTGCTGTGCACGCCCAACTTTATGGCTTGGTGAGTCAGACAACACCCAACTCATGATAGGCAACTCAGGTCTCATGGTAACTTGGTTGCCCATGGTTAAGCATTCAGTCTCTACTAAGGCCCAGTAGCAGGCCAAAAGCTGTTTCACAAAAGGAGAGTAGTTATCTGCAGCAGATGGTAAGGCTTTGCTCCAAAATCCTAAGGGTCTGCGTTGTGATTCTCCTATAGGGGCCTGCCAAAGGCTCCAGACAGCATCTCTATTTGCCACTGACACTTCCAGCACCATTGGATCTGCTGGATCATATGGCCCAAGTGGCAGAGCAGCTTGTACAGCAGCCTGGACCTGTCGCAGAGCCTCCTCTTGTTCAGGTCCCCACTCAAAATTAGCAGCTTTTCTGGTCACTCGATAAATGGGCTGGAGTAGCACACCCAAATGAGGAATATGTTGTCGCCAAAATCCAAAAAGACCAACTAGGCGTTGTGCCTCTTTTTTGGTTGTGGGAGGGGCCAGATGCAGCAATTTATCCTTCACCTTAGAAGGGATATCTCGACATGCCCCACACCACTGGACACCTAAAAATTTTACTGAGGTGGAAGGCCCCTATATTTTTGTTGGATTTATCTCCCATCCTCTGACATGCAAATGCCTTACCAGTAAATCTAGAGTAGTTGCTACTTCTTGCTCACTAGGTCCAATCAACAGGATATCATCAATATAATGGACCAGTGTGATGTCTTGTGGGAGGCAGAAACGATCAAGGTCTCTGCGAACAAGATTATGACACAGGACTGGAGAGTTGATATACCCCTGAGGTAGGACAGTGAAAGTATATTGCTGACCTTGCCAGCTGAAAGCAAACTGTTTCTGGTGGTCCTTACTAATAGCTATTGAGAAAAAAGCATTTGCCAGATCAATAGCTGCATATCAGGTACCAGGGGATGTATTGATTTGCTCAAGCAATGATACTACATCTGGAACAGCAGCTGCAATTGGAGTTACCACCTGGTTGAGTTTACAATAATCCACTGTCATTCTCCAAGACCCATCTGTTTTCTGCACAGGCCAAATAGGAGAGTTGAATGGGGATGTGGTGGGAATCACCACCCCTGCATCTTTCAAGTCCTTAAGAGTGACAGTAATCTCTGCAATCCCTCCAGGAATACGGTATTGCTTCTGATTTACTATTTTGCTTGATAGGGGCAGTTCTAGTGGCTTCCACTTGACCTTTCCCACCATAATAGCCCTCACTGCACAAGTTAGAGAACCAACGTGGGGATTCTGCCAGTTGCTCAGTATGTCTATGCCAATTATACATTCCAGAACTGGGGAAATAACTACAGGATGGGTCCGGGGGCCCACTGGACCCACTGTGAGATGGACCTGAGCTAAAACTCCATTGATCACCTGGCCTCCATAAGCCCCCACTCTGACTGGTGGTCCAGAGTGACGTTTTGGGTCCCCTGGAATTAATGTCACTTCTAAACCAGTGTCTAATAATCCCCGAAATATCTGATCATTTCCTTTTCCCCAATGCACAGTTACCCTGGTAAAAGGCCGTCGGTCTCCTTGGGGAAGACTTAGAGGAAGATTAACAGTATAAATTTGCGGCAGTGTAACAGGTTTCTCCCCCATAGGGACCTGGCCTCCCCTTCATTCACGGGGCTCAGGGTCTGTAAACTGTTTCCAGTCTGGAAACTGATTAAGGGGCCGTGACTCTGTGTTTTTGTAATTCAGGTTAGACTTCTGTTGCCTTGACCTAGAACTCTTTTGTTTATATAGCTCCAACAAGAATTTAGTAGACTGCCCTTCTATTGTATTTCTAGGCACCCCATGATTTGCTAGCCAATGCCACAAATCTCTGTGTGTCATATAATTTTGATGCCTCCTTTGAGTTTGTTGTCTATTATAATAGCCGCACCTACCCTGTCTTTGGTGATTAAGTGCTGCCACCTGGCTTCTGCCAACTCGGGATCCTGTCATTCCCATTGTGTTTAAGGATTCCAGCTCAGTGACAGCAGTTCCTACAGTAATATCTGACCTACAGAGAAGTGCAACCACAGAGCTCTTGAGGGATGATGGTGCTAATGTCACAAATTTATTTCTCACTGTTCTGGTAAAAGGTGCATCCTCTGGACATTCCTGGGGTGTAAGAGCAGGCTTTGCATGATAAATCCACTCTAACATTCCAATCTCTCTAAGCCTCTGGATCCCCTCATCTACATTATACCAGAGAAGTTCTGGCATTTCAACCTCAGGTAATGTTGGCCACCTTTTGATCCATGTTTCAACCAACCACTCAAACAAGCTGTTAACACCTTTTCTAACCACTCGAGCTATAACATTGAATGCAGAATCTCTGCTTAGTGGGCCCATATCAATAAATTCAGCCTGATCCAGCCTTATATTCCTCCCACCATTATCCCACACTCTTAAAATCCATTGCCACACATATTCCCCTGATTTCTGTCTATATAAATTGGAAAACCCACACAGTTCTTTTGGAGTATAACGTACCTCCTCATGTGTGATACTTTGTACCTCACCTTTAGGGGCCTGTTGGGACTTTAGTCTAGTTATAGGTCTAGAAGAAATGAGGGGGAGTGGGGGTGGGTCATGAAAAGAATTAGAAATATCTTCCAAGCCATTTGCTTCAGGGCCTTCACTTGCAGTTTCATCTGGTGAAACAGGATTAATAACTCTAGGGCTAATCCCTTCAGGAGGAGGTTGGGTGGCCAATTCCTCAAGGCAGGCTGGAGGTGGGGCGGCTATGTCCTCAGGGCAGACTATTACAGGGTTATCTAGAGAAGGCTCAGCATGGCCTAGGGTTTCAACCTCACCCCCAACATCATTAGCAATCCATATGTCACCATCCCATTTTTCAGGGTCCCACTCCTTTCCAATCAATGCCCTCACTTTAACGGCAGACACCATGCAAGACTGAGATTTCAGTTTACGTTGTAAAGTTGCTACTCTAACAATAAGATTCTGAGTCTAATTTTCAGAGATCTCAAGTCTATGGCTACAGGAAATAAGATTTTCCTTCAGGATACTCATAGAAACGTCTACATCTTTCAGACGGCGCTTAAGCTTCTCGTTTGAAGCCTTAAGCCCATCCCTTTCACCCTTTAATGTAGACAGTGTATCTAACAACAACCAACCAACATCTCTATAACTCTTATTTCTATGAAACTCTGTAAAGGTGTCAAAAACATTATCCCCCAGTCTGGCTTCGTACAAGCGAAGCATTAGGAGAATCGAGTGATGATATTTTGACTATCTCCTTTGCCAACTCACTCCATGGATTGGGAGTGTCATCTGATTACAGGAAGCAGAGTCCTTAGTGTCTCTGAGTCCAGTCAGAGTAGAAAACCATTCATAAAAACCCATTTTTAAGATTCTGTTTCTTAAGAACCACTCCCGGTACCAAGATGTATTAGTTAGGGTTCTCTAGATAAACAGAGTCAACAGGGAACACTTGCAAATATAAAATTTATAAAAGTGTCTCACGTGACCATAGGAACACAGAGTCCAAAATCCACAGGGCCAGGGCAGGCTGCGAAGCCAATGACTCCGATGGATGGCCTGGATGAACTCCACAGGAAAGGCTCACCAGCCAAAGCAGGAATGGAACCTATCTCCTCTGAGTCCTCCTTAAAAGTCTTCCCATGATTAGATTTAGCATCACTAATTGCAGAAGATACTCCCCTTTGGCTGATTACAAATGGAATCAGCTGTGGATGTAGCTGACATGATCATGACCTAATCCTATGAAATGTCCTCATTGCAACAGACAGGCCAGCGCTTGCCCAATCAGATAAACAGGTACCGCAACTTGGCCAAGTTGACACCTGTCCCTAACCATGACACATGGGTTACAATTTCACAATTTTAGGTTTTTACTTCTAGCTGCTCTAAAATACTGGAGACTAAAAGAGATATCAATTTAATGATTCAGCATTCATATTCATATGTTAAGTCCTATCTTCTTTGCATAATTCCACCATCACCTTTTATCTTTCCATACCTCTCTTTAGGGTTGTTTGGGCTATGGCAATTCTAAATTTTTGATATTGGAACAGTCTGTCAATAATATAGGGTAGGGATATAGGTTTCAGGACTTATCTGAACCAGGGACCCATCTGGAGGTTGTGGTTTCTGGAAAGTTACTCTAGTGCCTGGAATCCTTGTGGAATCTTATATAGTACCCTAGTTGTTCTTTAGGATTGGCTGGAATGGTCCTGGATGGTGGTTGGCAGGTTATGATAGGTAGCAAGATCTACCCTAAGCTTGCATAAGAGCAACCTCCAGAGTAGCCTCTTGACTCTATTTGAACTCTCTCTGACACTGATACTTTATTAATGACACTTCTTTTCTCCCTTTTGGCCAGGATGGCATTGCTGATCCCACAGTTCAGGTCTGGATTCATTCCTGGGAGTCATCTTCCATGTCAGCAAGGAGACTTTCAGCCCTGGATGTCATGTCCCACGTAGGGGGGGCAATGATTTCACTTGCAGAGTTGGGCTTAGAGAGGCTGAGGCCACATCTGAGCAACAAAAGAGGTCCTCCAGAAGTAACTCTTAGGCATGCCTATAGGTAGTCTAAGCTTCTCCGCTACCTATATAAGCTTCATAAGAATAAGCCCTATGATTGAGGGCATGTCCTATTGATTTGGGTATCACTAAAGTTTGACACAATATCAGGATATTCCCTGATGGTAAGGTTTAATAGTTCCATAGTCTTTCTCCCATCCCTCGGGGGATTTTGCCAATACTTTTTGATTATCTGCTTAATGTAATCTAGGATGCTTCCAGGCCTTACAATAATCTATACAGGATTAAATGACCTCTTTCTTATTCTCTGCTTCCTGTGTTTCAATTGTTCAAATGAGCTATTCTGATAGGTTGAATTAGATTATGCACTATAGAAAATTTCAATTCCAGATCAAATAAACCTTTTTTTCCATGGTCTCAAAGAGTATGTGGTTCTAATATATAGACACTGTCTTCCTTACCCTTGTGTTCTGAATTACTTTAACCCCAACCTGTTCAGCTCATTCTTATCTCTAAATATCAGGTTATATATATACAACAGCCTCTCAAAATCCAGAAATAATAATCACCACTGTGAACATAATCTGTCTACTCTAAAAGCTTACAATCTAGGCCCCTGTTTTCTTATAAGCATTTTCTAAAGGTGACCATACAATTCTTGTTCTTTTGTTTCTGGCTTATTTTGTCTCACCAAATGTTCCACATGTTCATTCACATCGTTCATGCATCACGACTTTGTTCCTTTCAGTAGCAGCACAAAAAAACCTTAGTTCATAAGTATACACCATTGTTCACCAATCTACTTCTCCATCACTGCATCTTTCAGGCACCTGCATTCATCAGGCATCAAGTAGAAGGCCTAAAGTCCACAGTCCATCAATATTCTCAATTTTAGATAATTTTATTGTTCCCAGGAGAAAGAAAACCAATAAACACACCCACACCAAATAGGAAATCTGAACCTCCTCTTAACTTTTGTTCCTCCCTCCATTATTTACCTCCTCTGTTGCTGTGGTAGTGCTGATGGTTTCCTTTTGAACATCGCTCATAGCATGCAATAGCAGTTTTCCCCTGTGCCCTAAACCTAAACACTCTTTATACAATAATCATATCTTTGAAGTAATTCTTGCCAGAACTAATTCATATTTCTAGTGTTAATCAGTGGGACACGTAGGACTGACTATACAACCCCTTTCAATCTTGTTCATCTTCAATATGGTAATATTACTTATAGACCCACTAGAGAACCACCTTCATTCTTTTATATTCTCTTAGATTGAAGTTCAACCTCATTAGCTAACAGTTCATGAATCTCTAGCTTCTGTGTATCTCTAAGTCCCATACAGTCTGTATTATAAGCCTCTGATCATACTTTTATGCTGGTCATAAAAGTGGAATCATATAGTATCTATCCTTTTGTGTCTGGCTAACTTAGTTGCATTATGTTCTCAAGGCTCATCCATCTCGTCATGTGCTTCAGGCTGTCATTTTGTCTTACTGTTGCATAATATTCTATTGCATGTATATACCACATTTTGTTCATCCACTCATCTGTTGATGGCATTTGGTTTGCTTCCATCTTTGGTGATTGTGAATAATGCTGCTATGAACATCGGTGTGCAAATGTTTACTTGTGTCGTTGCTTTCAGCTCTTCTGGGTATATACCAAGTAGTGTTATTGCTGGGTCATAGGGCAGCTTGATATTTAGTTTCCTAAGGAACTGCCAAACAGTCTTCCATAGTGGCTGCACCATTATACATTCCCACCAGCAGTGCATAAGTGTCCCAGTTTCTCCACATCCTCTCCAACATTTATAGTTTCCTGTTTGTTTAATAGTAGCCATCCTTATAGGTGTGAGGTGGTATCTCATTATAGTCTTGATCTGCATTTTCCTTACAGCCAATGAAAATGAGCATCCCTTCATGTGTTTTTGAGCCATCTGTATTTGCTCTTCAGAAAAATGCCCATACATATCTTTAGCCCATTTTACAATTGGGTTGTTTGTTCTTTTGTTTTTGAGTTGTATGATTTCTTTGTATATACAAAAAATCAAACCTTTGTCTGATATGTGATTTCCAAACAGTTTCTCCCAATGAGTTAGCTGCCTATTCACCTTTTTGACAAAGTCTTTTGAGGCGCAGAAGAATTTGCTTTTCAGGAGTTCCCATTTATCTATTTTTCCTTTGTTGCTTGTGCTTTGGGTGTAAAGTTTAGGAAGTACCTCCTATTACTAGGTCTTGAAGATGTTTCCCTACATTTTCTTCTAGAAACTTTATGGTGCTAGTTCTTATATTTAGGTGTTTGATCCACTTTGAGTTAATTTTTATGTAGGGTGTAAGATAGGGGTCCTCTTTCATTTTCTTGGCTATTGATATCCAGTTCTTCCATGCCCAATTACTGAAAAGACTATTTCATCCCAGTTCAGAGGATTTGGGGGCTTTGTCAAAAATCAGTTGACCATAGATTTGGTGGTCTATTTCTTCACTCTCAATTCGATTCAATTGGTCGATGTTTCTATCTTTGTGCCAGCACCATGCTGTTTTGACCACTTGGCTTTATAATAGGTTTTAAAGTCAGGAAGTGTTAATCCTCCTACTTTGTTCTTCTTTTTTAGGATATTTTATCTGTTTGGGGTTGCTTTCCCTTCCAGATGAATTTGGTAATTAGCTTTTCCAAATCTTCAGAGTAGGTTGTTGGAATTTTGATGGGTACTGTGTTGAATCTGTAGCTCAGTTTGGGGAGAATTGACATCCTAACTATATTTAGCCTTCCTATCCATGAGCCAAGAATGTCTTTCCACCTATTTAGATCTCCTTTGATTTCTTTTAGCAGTGTTATGTAGTTTTCTATGTACAAGTCCTTTACGTCCCTAGTTAAGTTCATTCCTATGTACTTGATTCTTCTAGTTGCTATTTTGAATGGAATTTTTTCCTTAGCTGACTCCTCAGCTAGGTCATTGCTTGTGTATAGAAATGTTACTGATTTTTGCAGATTAATTTTATATCCCGCCACTCTGCTGAATTTTTTAGTAGTTCAAGTAACTTTGCTGTAGATTTCTCAGGATCTTCCAGGTATAGTATCACATCATCTGTAAATAATGAGAGTTCTATTTCTTCCTTCCTAATTTGGATGCCTTTTATTTCTATGTCTTGCCTGATTGCTCTAGTTAGAACTTCTAGCACAATGTTGAATAATAGTGGTGACAGCAGTCATCCTTGTCTTGTACCTGATCTTAGGGGGAAAGCTTTCAATCTCTCTCCATTGAGTACGATACTGGCTATCAATTTTTCATATATTCCCTTTATTATATTGAGGTAGTTACCTTTGATTCCTATCTTTTGGAGTGTTTTATCAGAAAAGGATGCTGAATTTTGTCGAATGCTTTTTCAGCATCAATCAAGATGATCATGTGATTTTCCCTTTCGATTTGTTAATGTGCTGTATTACATTAATTGATCTTCTTGTGTTGAATCATCCTTGCATCCCTGGTATAAACCCCACTTAGTCCTGGTGTATAATTCTTAAAATGTGCTGTTGGATTCAATTTGCTAATATTTTATTGAGAACTTTTGTATCTAATTTCATAAGGGGGATTGGTCTATGGTTTTCCTTTCTTATAGCATCTTTACCTGGTTTTGTTATTAAAATGATATTAGCTTCATAAAATGAGTTAACTAGACTTCTTTTTTCCTCAATTTTTTGGAAAAGTTTGAGCAGAATTGTTGTTAGTTCTTTATGGAATGTTTGATTAAATTCCCATCTGGCCCCATCCTTTTATTCTTTTAAAAATATTTTTATTAAGCTATCTTCACACACCATACAGTCCATCCAAAGCATAAAATCAATGGCTCACAATATCATCACATAGTTGTGTATTCATCACCATGGTCATTTTTAGAACATCTGCATTAATCCAGAAAATAAAACGAATAAGAATAATGGAAAAAATACAATACATTGCATATCCCTTTCCCTTCTGTTTCTTGGATATACTGACCACTAGTATTGCAACCTATCCAATTTTTTACCTCTTATCCCCCCTTATTATTTATTTATTTTGTATCCCTATTTTTTATTCACCTGTCCATACCTGGATAAAAGGAGCATCAGCCACAAGGTTTTTACAATCGCATTGCTGCATTGTAAAAGCTTTATAGTTATACAATTGTCTTCAAGAATCATAGCTACTGGAATACAGTTCAACAGTTTTAGGTACTTTCCTCTAGCCACTACAATACACCATAAACTAAAAAGGGATATCTATATGAAGCATAAGAATAACCTTATTAAGATTATTAATAAGGTTAGCCTAATTAACCTAAGATAACCTCTCGACTCTGTTTGAAATTTCTCAGTCACTGAAACTTTATTTTGTCTCATTCATTTCTTCCCCCTTTTGGTGAAGAAGGCTTTCTCAATCCATGATGTTGGGTCCAGGCTCAACATAGGATTTATGTCCCATGTTGCCAGGCAGATTTATACCTGGGAGTCATGTCCCACCCCCAGGGTGAAGAGCAGTGAGTTCACCTGCAGTGTTGGCTTAGAGAGAGAGGCCATGTCTGAGCTCAAAAAAGGTCTCTCAGTCTCAGTTTGAATCTTAGGCATAATTATATGAAGACTTTGCTTCTCCTTTGCAGGAATAAGTTTCAAACAGGTGATCCCCAAGATCGAGTGCTCAGCTTACTGAATTTGTTGTCCCCACTGCTTGCAAGAATATCAGGAACTCCCCAGATGGGGAAGTTTTCCTTCTTTCTCCCCAGTTTCCCAAAGGGACTTGGCAAATACCTTTTAATTCTCAGCCCAAATTACACTAGGATGTATCTGGGCATCACACTAACCTGAACAAACTACCAAGATCTCACTCACTATTCAAGAGTCCATGTAATTACAGTGTATACAAAAATTAACCATACAAGTAAAATTAGATAATGCACTACAAAAAATTTTTTTTTTAATTTGTACCAAATAAACATCTTTTCCTTTGGTCTCACACAGAAGCTTAAGTTTTAAAATATATACCATATCATCCTTGTATTCTGATATACCTTAGTCTTATCCAGATCAGCTTCATTCCTATCCCATCAAAGTCTGATCACTTTTTCAACTTTTTAAAAAATAATGCAGTCTTAAACAATCAGTATGTCAAAGAAGAAATTTTTAGTGAAACTGGTAGTTATCCGGAAATGAAAGAAAATGAGATACAACACATCAGAACTTATAGGATGCAGCAAAGGCAATGCTAAGAGGGAAATTTATTGCACCAAATGCTTATATTTAAAAAGAGACAAGAGCAAAAATTGAGGACTTAACTGCTCACCTGGAGGAAATAGAGAAAGAATAGCAAACTAACCCCAAAACAATAGAAGAAAAATAACAAAGATTAAAGCAAAAATAATGAATTTGAGAACAAGAAAAATCAATAAAACTAAAAGTTGGTTCTCTGAGAAAATCAATAAAATTGGTGGACTCCTAGCTAGGCCCACAAAGAAAAAAAGATAGAGGGCCAAATAAAATGAGAAACGAGAAGGGGGTCATTACCATGGACCCCGAAGAAATAAAAGAAATCATAAGGGATACTATAAACTAAATGCTATAAAACTAGACAACTTAGAAGAAATGGTCAGATTTCTAGAAATACACCGACAATGTACACTAACTCAAGAAGAAGTAGAAGATCTCAACAAACCAATCACAAGTAAAGAGATTCAATCAGTTCTTCAAAAATCTTCCTACAAAAAAAACCCAAAGCAAGATGGCTTCACAGGGAAATTTATGAAACATTCCAGAAGAAGTAAGAGCAATTCTGGTTAAACTCTTCCAAAAAATTGAGGAGGAACACTACCTAACTCATTTTATGAAACTAACATCGTTCTAATACCCAAACTGGGTAAAGATGCTACAAAAAAAAGGAAATCTACAGGCCAATTTCCCTAATGATTATAGATGCAAAATTTCTCAGCAAAATACTAGCAAATTGAGTCCAATTACACATTAAAAGAATTATACACCATGACCAAGTGGGGTTTATACCAGGGACGCAAGAGTGGTTCAACACAAGAAAATAAATTAATGTCATACAGCATATTACCAAATTGAAGGGGAAAATCACATGATCATTTCAATTGATGCTGAAAAGCATTAGACAAAATTCAGCATCCTTTTCTGATAAAAACATTTCAAAAGGTAGGAATCAAAGGAAATGTCTTCAATATGATAAAGGGCATATATGAAAAACCCATAAGTAGCATCATACTCAGTGGTGAGAGACTGAAAGCCTTCCCCCTAAGATCTGAGACAAGGAATGAGACAAGACGCCCTCTGTCACCACTATTATTAAACATAGTACTAGAAGTTCTAGCTAGAGCAATCTGGCAGAATAAAGAAATAAAAAAAGATATCAAATCAGAAAGGAAGAAATTAAAATTTCATTATTTGCAGATGACAGGATACTATACTTGGAAAATCTCAAGAAATCTATGACAAAACTCCTTGCGCTAATAAATAAATTCAACAAAGTAACAAGATACAAGATTAATGTGCAAAAATCATTAATGTTTCTACATACAAACAATTGCATAATTGAGGAGATAATTAAGGAAAAGGTCCATTCAAAATAGCAACTAAAAGAATCAAGTATCTACGAATAATTTAACAAAAGATGTAAAGGAAACATACACAGAGAGCTACAAAACCCTGCTAAAAAATCAAAGATTTAAATAAGTGGAAAGGCATCCCTGCTCACATACAGGAAGGTTGAATGTCATCAAGATGTCAATTCTACCCAAATTGATCTACAGATTCAATGCAATACTAATCAAAATTCCAACAACCTATTTTGAAGACTTGGCAAAGCTAGTTATTAAGTTCATTTGGAAAGGAAAGAGACCTCAGATAGCTAAAAAAAATCCTAAAAAATAAATAAATAAAAAGAACTAAGTGAGAGGCTTAACATTTCATGATTTTAAAGCTTATTACAAAACCACAGTGGTCAAACCAGCATGGTCCTGGCACAAAGACAGAAGTATTGACCAATGGAATTGAATAAAGAGTGTGGAGATAAACCACCAAATCTATGGTCAATTGATCTTTAATAAGGTCCCCAAATCCACTGACCTGGGAAAGAATAATCTTTTCAATAAATGGGCATCAGAGAACTAGATATCAATAGCCAAAAAAATAGAAGAGGACCCCCTATCTTACACCCTATACAAAAATTAAAGGGAAAAAAATAAGGTGATCAAAGGCCTAAATATAAGAACCAG
Source organism: Tamandua tetradactyla (assembly GCF_023851605.1). Lineage (NCBI taxonomy): Eukaryota > Metazoa > Chordata > Mammalia > Pilosa > Myrmecophagidae > Tamandua > Tamandua tetradactyla. The sequence goes on along the minus strand of NC_135328.1, from coordinate 23,430,216 downwards.
TATCATAAAACTCCTAGAAGAAAATATAGGGAAACATCTTCGAGACCTAGTAATAGCTTCTTAACTTTACACCCAAAACACAAACACAAAGGAAAAAAATACATAAATGGGAACTTCTTAAAATCAAGTGATTTTGAACCAACAAGTTAAGAGGCAGCCAACTCAATGGAAGAAAATATTTGGAAATCACATATTGTATAAATGTTTGATATCCTCTATACATAAGGAAATCATACAACTCAACAACAAAAGAACAACCCAATTACCAAATAAGCTAAAGATATGAATAGACATTTTTCCAAAGAGCAAATACAAATGGCTAAAAAACACATGAAGGGATGCTCATTTTCATTAGCTATAAGAGAAATGCAGATCAAAACTACACCTATAAGAATGGCTGCCATTAAACAAACAGGAAACTACAAATGCTGGAGAGGATGTGGAAAAATTTGGATACTTATGCACGGCGGGTTGGAAGGTATTATGTTACAGCCACTATAAAGGCAGTTTGGCAGTTCCTTAGGAAGCTAAATATCAAGTTGCCTATGATCTGACAATACCATTACTTGGTATATACCCAGAAGACCTGAAAGCAGTGTCATAAACAAACATTTGCATCCTAATGTTCATAGTATCATTATTCACAATTGCCAAAAGATGGAAACAGGGCGGGCCGCGGTGGCTCAGCGGGCAAAGTGCTTGCCTGCTATGCCGGAGGACCTCGGTTCGATTCCCGGCCCCACCCCATGTAACAAAAACGGAGAAACAGAATACAATAAAACAAGAAAATGTTTAAAAATGTTTCCCTTTCCTCCTTCCTTCCTTCCTTCTCTCTGTCTTTCCTTTAAAAAAAAAAAAAAAAAAAAAAAGATGGAAACAATCCAAGTGCTCATCAACAGATGACTGGATGATCAAAATGTGGCACATACATATGATGGAATATTATGCAGCAATAAGATTAAATGAGGTCCTGAAGCATGTGACAACATGGATGAACCTTGAGTATATAAGGAAATAAGCCAAACATGAAAGGATAGATACTGTATAATTTTGCTACTGTGACCTTGACAAAGGTAAATTCAGAGGCTTATAATATAGAATATAAGGGATTAGAGATACACAGAAGCTAGAGATAGGTGAATGGTTTGCTAATGAGGTTGAACTTAAATATAATGGAGTGGATAGAAGTGAAGGCAGTTGATTAGTAAGTCTATATGCTGCATTGCCCTATTGAAGGTGAGCATAATTGAAAGGGGTTGTAGAGAGCTATGTATGTCACTGATTAACACTACACATATAAAAAGTTCTTGCATGAACAACTTCAATGGTCTGAATTTTGTACAAAGAATCAATAAAAGAGGGGTATAGGGAGAAATCTACTACTGCATGCTATACTAAGAAACAGGAATATATGGCCCAGTCAAAAGAATGAATTAAAACTTCAGAGGAGACACAGAATTTGGAACAACTAATCAAAGATGTTCAACTAATCTCTAAAATCTATTCAAGGAGATGTAGGACAATATGTCTAAAGAGATAAAAGATACTAAGAAGACACTGGGTAAACATAAAGAATAATTTGAAAGTATGAAAAGAAACATAACAGAACTTATGGGAATGAAAGTCACAATGAAAGAGTTTAAAAACTCACCGGAAGGCGGGCCACAGTGGCTCAGCAGGCAAAGTTCTCGCCTGCCATGCCAGAGACCTGGGTTTGATTCCTGGTGCCTGCCCATGCAAAAAAAAAAAAGAAAAATAGAAGATAGGACAATTACAATCTCACAGGTAGAAAAAAGAATGGGAAAAATAGAGCAAGATCTCAGAGTATTGAATGACAGCATGAAGTGCACAAACATACACATCATGGGTGTCCTAGAAGAGAAGGGAAAAGGGACAAAAATGATATTTCAGGACAAAAATCTTCAAGTGTATTGAAGGTGCATATAATATCTAAGAAGTACAACATACTCAAAACAGAATAAATCCTAATAAACTTAATCTGAGGCACATACAAATCAGAACATCAAATGCTGAAGAGAAAGAGAATACTGAAAGCAGCAAGAGAAAATCAATTTATCATACAAGATTAAGTGTTGTATTCTCATCAGACAGCATTAAGGTGAGAAGGCAGTGGTATGACATATTCAACTGTCTGAAAGAGAAAAATTACCAGCCAAGACTTCTTTATCTGGAAAAACTGTCCTTCAAAAATGAGGGAGAGTTTAAAATATTCACAAACAGAAACAGAGAATTCATCAATAATAGATCTGCCCTACAGGATGTTTTACAGGCTGAAAGGAAAAGACAGGAAAAAGAGGCTTGGAGTACACTGTAGAAATGTAGATTATCAGTAAGGATAACTAAAAGGGTTAAAAGAGAGACAAAAGAAAAAAAAAAAAAAACCACGTCTGACGTATAAAAGCCGAAGCATAAAATAGTTGAAGTAAATACTGCCTTTACAATAATAAATTTGAATTTTAATGGATTAAACACCCCAATCAAAAGACACTGATTGGTGGGATACATATAACAGAATGATCCAACCATATGTTGTCTACAAGAGACTCATTTTAGACTCATGGACACAAATAAGTTGAAAGTGAAAGGCTAGAAGAAGATATTCCACACCAATAATAATAAAAAGAGGTGGATTAGCTATATTAATATAGGAAAAAATAGACTTTAAATGCAAAACTGTTATGAGACAAAGAAGGACACTTTGTTTTAATAAAAGGGACAACTCAAGAAGAAATAATCATCATAAATAAATGTGTACCCAGTCAGGGTGCATAAAAATACTTGAGGCAAGCAATGGAAAAACTGAAGAGAGGAATAGTCTCCAACAATAGTTGGAAATTTCAATTTACCATTCTCATCAAAGGATGGACACCTAGACAGAGGATCAATAAAGAAACAGAGAACTTGATTAATATGATAAATGAATGAGACTCAAAAGAAACATACAAAGCTTTGCACTCCCAAACAATAGGATATACATTCTTCTCAAGTGCTAATGGATCATTCTACAGGACAGACCACATGTTGGATCACAAAACAGTCTCAATAAATTTAGAAAGATTGACATCATATAAGGCATCTCCTCTGAACATGATGGAATACAGCTGGTAATCAATAACGGGCAGAGAACTGGAAATACACAAATATACGCAGGTTAAAAAACACACTCTTAAATAATCAGAGGGTGGTAATTATTATTTCTGGATTTTGAGAGGTGGATATATATATATAACCTGATATTTAGAGATAAAAAACAAAGCCGATCAGGTCGGGGTTAAAGTAATTCAGAACACAAGGGTAATGAAGACATTGTCTATATTTTAGAACAACACATACTCTTTGAGACTAAAGGAAGAAATGTTTATCTGGTCCGGAACCTAAATTTTCTGTAGTACATAATCTAACTCAACCTATCTGTATAGTTCATTTGAACAACTGAAACACAGGGAGCCCAGAATAAGAAAGAGGTTCTTTAATCCTGTATAGTTTAATGTAATGTCTGGAAACATGGTCCATCCTAGAGCATATTAAGCAGATTATCAAAAAGTATTGGCAAAGTCCCTTGAGGAATGGGAGAAAAAATATGAAACTATTAAACTTTACCATCAGAGAATACCCTGACACTGTGTCAAACTTTAGGGATACACAAATCAATAGGCCAACCCCTTGCTCTTGAGGCTTACTCTTGTGAAGCTTATGTTAGGTAGCAGAGAAGCTTAGCCTACCTATAACCTAAGATTACTTCTGGAGGACCTCTTTTGTTGCTCAGATGGGGCCTCACTCTCTAAGCCCAACTCTGCACGTGTAGTCATTGCCCTTCTCTCTACATGGGACATAATATCCAGGAGTGAAAGTCTCCATTGTGGCATGGGAGATGACTCTCAGGGATGAGTCTGACCCTGGCACCATGGGATCAACAATGCCATCCTGACCAAAAGAGGGGAAAGAAGTGTAACAAATAAGGTATCAGTAACTGAGAGAGTTCAAATAGAGTCAAGAGGCTACTCTGGAGGTCACTCTTACACAAGCTTCAGTTAGACATTGCTACCTAACACAACTTGCCAAACCCCAATCAAAACCATTCCAGCCAATAAAGAAAAGAGGAAAAAAAAAAAGTAACGTGATCTCAACTTTCTGCTATATCCAATGTACACATAAAAATATATAAAAATAACAGTAGTTATATCTAAAGTTATGGATGATGTTCATTTCCTCCTTTTTAATTTCCCAAATTTTCTACAATGGATATACATTATTTGTATAACAAGAAATAAAATTTATTCAAAAAAAGAAAAATTACAGTTTAATAAGTACAAATAAGTCTTTGAGAAATTATCCCTAATGTATCTAAAAGTTACTACCTTCAACAAGATTTAAAGGTTCAACTTTAAATCACTTCTGGGATTACAGTCTCATAGAAGAAAACAAGAGATAATTTTAATTGGCTACCAGAGCCACTGGCAGGTCCTCTGGAAATATGTAGGGCCCTAAGGTTTAAGAGTACCTATGTGGTAAATTGATTACTATTGATACATATATATAACAGAAGTTTCTATTGGGAATGAAAGCTTTTTTTTTTCTGCTCTGTCTCCCTAATCTCTACTAGCAGTCATCTGGGATTGTGGGATACTTTACTGTGGATTCTGTAGCATGGCTATAGCTCAAAAAGAAGGAAGCTAAGAAGTCACCTGATTTTGAGAAAGCACAGCTCCAGTGACATCAGTATGTGAACACAAAAAAAATTAGAAAAATATTGGAGAAAGGAAATGCTGAATAGAGACATTTGCACTTGTGTCTAAATTGAGTCCCTTGTTTGGAAAACTAGAGACCAAATAAGTCACTATCTATTATAAGCAGCGAAATTCAAAATACTACACTAATGTTTAAATGAGGTAGATTAGAACAGATTTGGGGAGAGTTCTTTTCAGAAGAGAGAAATTGAGAAGAATTCTGAATAATGTATTTTATTTGTAAAGTCTTGAATAAAACAGTGAGGAAGTCATGGGCAATAAGAAATTACTGAATAAGGGAAATACCATGAATACTTACGAGCATCACTTTAAATTAGCTGTTACTACTTACTATAGAAAATGAGAGAATGTCAGCATAGGGGTTCAAATTAAACTAACATACATCTCAATGCCAAGTGACATTCAGGTAGTTTTATTAATCCTCAAAAAAAAAAAAACATACAAAACTATAGAATAGCACTGTTAACCCATTTTAATTAAGACATGTCATGCTCAGAGATATTGAATATCTTGTCCAAGATCTGTACTGCTAATAAGACACAGAGTCAAGACTAAATTTAGGTCCTTCAAGCCACTGCTTTTTCCAACTATTGCTCCATAAAGATCCCTTACTAGCAATTAGAATAAAAGGGTAAGAAAACTGGAGCACAATAGGTTTCCATGGCACAGACCTAGAAATTATTAGAATATGCAGGATAGGCTGGGGGAATTAATCCCAGCCCTGAATCTATTGCTTGAAAACGACTTCTGCAAGATAATGGCTTAAAGTTCTTCTGAGCTCCCAGCAGCAAAAACAGCACTTGATATTCACACAGCTGGGGGTGGGGGTGCAGGGGGAACTGCATAATTCTTAAGACCGTGTAAAAAGAAGAAAATGATTTAATTCTAACTTGCCCAATATTGTGTATTATCAACTCCTTTGGGGACTAATAGGAACTTATTTATTTAGATAAACATTGGGGATCTCCAACCAGGGATATCTCATATCGTGAAGATGAAAAGTGCTTTAAAAACATTAGGGCAAACTGAATGAAGAGGATATAGGATGCAATAGTTAGTGCTGGCAGTGTCCTCCTGGGAAGCCTTCCAGGGTAAGTGTGCTATGACCTGTTCAAGAATTTTCTTGAGTTAAAATCAGGAAGACTTGGATAGTGTATGTGCCTAACAACTAAGCCAGTACTCTTCTGTTGGTAAACATGGGATAAGAAGGGGAATGCTTCATCATCTATAGTCTTCAAACAGAGATGGTTCCCCTCCCACAGGTGATGCTCAGTGGTGAGGATCACTCTAAACACAGAGCCTTTGAGGAGAAATGGATGAAATCTGGAGAACCGAAAAACTGGAATTTTACCTATTTATTGCAGGAAGAAAGAAGTAGCAGTAACAGAAATCCTTGCTATTTCTCCATGGTCCCTCCTACAGACTAGGTATCTCCTCTTTCTTTTTACTGTATGATTCTATTGGATGTTTTATACTGCATCCTATCTGCGCCTAGCCACATTCTAAATAATGAATTCTAGAGTCCCTTTGAAAGAATTGAGATTGAGTCTGAGTATATATGTGAAACTGAATGAACAAAATCAGAATACTGACTAAATTAGTCCATGTGATACAAAGCAACAGAAAGTCTCCCTCAATTTCCAGCTCATGAACTGTTTACTCATTATCTGAGTTTTAGAGAAAACTGATATCAAAATTCTGGAAGTCCATACCACTCTCCCCTTTCAAAGAAAATTCAAAACAATTATTTATAATCTTTTATAATTGTAAAATATAGGTTATAAAGATGATCTGGAAAATGCGGAGAAGATAAAGGAAATTATAATGCTCCAAATTCCAGAGAAAACCAGTTAACATTTTGGTGTAGTTTCTTCTAACCACAAATATACAATTACAAAACAATCTTTTTTCATGTCATATTATATCTGAGCAGTGTTTCTTGTCCTTAACTCTTCTCAAAGATTACAATTTGCATTGGTGATAGTATTTGTGATAGTATGGCTTCTCATGTGTTCATGAGCCTCCATCACCACATGCCAGAATTCCAGCATCCTGGAAGAAAAATTTATAGCAACTGTGAAAGCATGATTGAACTTGAAACGTGAGAGTACATGCAAAGTTGTTTCTTTTCTGTTTCTATTCTTTTCCTTTTCTATTCCATTGTTGTATCTTTTAGGGGAATATGTTAAGTAGTAATGCTAAAAACATCTCTGGCTGACTTTTAGGAAAATATTTCAAGAGTTTCACCATTTGGAAGAATTATGTTGATGATGTTAGGCATCTTAATGATGTATTATCTTTAATCTAGAGTAATAAGAGGTTTTACCATGATTGAATGCTGAATTCTATCAAATACGTGTTCCCACGTAGTAAGATGACAGTGAAGGTTATTTTTATCTGTTTCCTATACTATATTGATAGATTTCCAAGTATTTACTTGGAATTCAATAAATTCATGAAATAAACACTATCACATCAGTGTACAGTTTTGGAAATATTTTATAATCTTTGCAGATCCATTCCTATATGTGATTGATCCATAATTTTATTCTATCTTTGACAGTTTGTGGTAAAAAAGTCTATTTAGTTTGATGAAATGATTTTAAAAGTGTTCCATGAATTTTTCACATTGAGACATGTGATATAGCACAGGAATCATTTGTTTCTTGGATGTACAAAATAACTTTTGCAAGCATTCTGCCTCAAGGAACCATTTTGAGAGTTCATTGCTCACAATAAGGTCTCTATTACCTACCACAGAATGTGCCATGGTAAGTGTAGTATAACTGAATAAATGAAGGATGCTATGAGAGAGGAAAGTAAAAGGTTCTGTGACGGCACATAGGACATTCTTCCCAGAACAACAGGTGAGAAAGTTTCCTAGAAAAGGTAAGATTTAAATTGGGAAGGATGCTTCCACCTTAAGAAAACAGCAGGGACAAATGCTCAAGGAAGAAATAGTGCAGTATTTTGGAAATACTGAAAGAATTCACCACAAACATTGCAGAGAATTGGTGGTAGCAGTAGGGATGAAAAACTACCACATTAGAGTTATATAGGTGTGACAATGTGATTGAGAGGGGTTTAGAAGACTTTTAAAAGCTGTGTTGTATAGCAAGTACACTGATTTTCATTAGATTTATTGTGTCAAGTAGGGAGTCTTAGGTAGGAAGTTTGATGAAAGCTATGGGAGGCGGGGGGAGAATCCATCCAATAACTTCTGCCTTGACATCATCATGGGAAGGAGTTATGGCAAAGAAGTGGGATGAAAGGAAACTGAAGAGGTTAAGACAGGTCTTTCATGATGGGTTGATTCAGTGTGTATGGTGAATTTATTGATTCTACTTTCGCTTATTTTCCCTAGGTTTCGGGAAAATAGGTTTCGGGAAAAAGGACATCCCCTTTCTGGACCTTTTTTGAACAGAAAGAGAGCCATTCCTCCTTCATGCTTCTCTTCAGCACTCCCACCCACCAGGATAAAATGCTAAGTTTAGTACTCTTTTGTTAACAGTAAAAATTAGCTCCTCTTCCTTGTCTTTCTTTTCATCTTCCTCCTTCTTCTTACCTTCTTCCTCTTCCTCCTTTCCTTCCTTCAGAATGGTTCTGCTAAAAATATATAGACAGCTGCCTTAACTGATCCCTTTGTGAGAACAAGTCCATGCACCAGTGTAAACAGAGACAGGAAAGGAGGTGTAGGAGGAAGGGAATATTTTCTAATATACTAACAGACTATTGCCAGTATTTTTTTAACCTTACCAAAATCACTGTCTAGGGGATACTCTCCAAGACAAGGAGAAATGATAAGGAAAGGGAATGGAAAGCAAAGAACTTTTCTCTTCCCCTCCTTACAGGAAGCTAAGGAGTAGTGCCATCTTTGAATAGCCAAGGAATGAGTCTCACATTCTGACTTCAATTTCTCTGGATACAAAAAGACCAAAGCAAATGTATGTTTGTGCTGTGAGGAGAATCAGAATGACATATTCTCGTTCTGCAACCACAACCTAATAAACACAAACTATCACAGCAACAGTATAACAAAGTATAAGACACAGCTCTTTGTATAATGGGTCTATAATCGAACATGAACATCTTAGAGTAAATATCAGACAATTGGAGCACAGTTGAAATTTTAATGATATAAGTAGTGTTTTAGTTTGCTAAGGCTGCCAGAAGGCAATACACCAGAGATGGACTGGTTTTTATAAAGGGGATTTACTTAGTTACAAAGTTACTAATTTGGGAAGACACACAGGACTCCTGGGCATCTCTCCTGGCTTCTGGATTCAAAGGGCTTTCCCTCGGGTGGTTCTATCTGCATCTCCAAATGTCTGGGTCTTAGCCAGCTCTGAGCTCCTTTCTTCTGATTCCTCCTTTAAAGCCTCATTGATTGAGGAAGGCACTCTCCTTAACCAACTGCAGATGTAATCAGCCATAGAAAATTCCACATGCTCATGATTTAAGTCCACAACAGAACGCAGCACCACCACCCGGGCAAGTTGACAACTGAACCTAACTACTACAAGCAGTTATAAGTAGTTTCAAATTATAAGTAGGTAGAGCTTAACAATTGAAAAGACGAGTTGAGATTGAAAAGGCAGGAAAGTCAAGTATACGGAGCATGAAATATCCAGAAGTGCACACTGATTTGCAGAGTACATATACAAGGCTAAGGGATTCCAGGTGTGTGCTCAATAGATACAAGGGTGAGGCAGAGCTTTCATATTATTTTTTATCTGACTATTCCTCAAAATTGTGAAATTTCTTGTTAAAAATAGAAAAGACCAGGCACAAAAGTGGAAAAAAATAGAGGCTGTGATTCAGTCTTTAGGTTCTCCATCACATCACATATGATCAGGTTCAAAATAAGCAAGTTATTTCAGTGCAGCGAATTACAAAATACATTTCTGTAACAGTCTTCTCTTGCTTAGGGTTAGAAAAAGAACCCATGAGAACTAGTATGGTACAATGGTTAGTAGGACCGACTTTGGAGACAGATGGTTGGATACTGAATTCTAATTCTATCACTTATTATTTTTTGTATGGATTTGAAAAAATTACTTAAACTTTATTTTGTCTCCATTTCTTCCATGCAAAATGGGAATTAAAATGGTACCTGTCTCATAGGGTTACACTGATAGTAAATGAGTTAATACGTGTAATGTGCTTACAACAATATAATGTGCTGACAACATAATAGGCGCTTAATAAATATTACCATTATCGGTCTAGCCATATATTGACCTACATGGCCAAAAATAAGAACTAGGGTTGCATTCCAAAGCATTAAATACAAAAAGTTAGAGAAAAAAATGGGTAACTACTTATAAAATGATACAAGGTACTAAGAAACAGGTGCAATGATCCTCAGACACTGAACTGGTTAGATAGTCCACTATCTAGGAACAAAAAATGCTTACAGTTTTTCAATCAGGGTCCAAAATTTAAATCTCATCATTCTCAAAAATAGCTTTTTCCTTTTGACCCAAACAGGCAGACCTAAGAGTTGTAATTTATAAAATGTATGCATATGTAAATATATACTTAAATTATGTTATAATAATTTATTGTATTTTAGTATAATATAATTATAGGTGTCAAATTAGAACCATCTATTGTGCCAGGCACCTAATATATTTTATATAATTTGATTCTCACAACAAACTGCCAAAAGTTATTGCTTTCCCCCTGTGGGCTAGCTGAGGTTCAGAAAAACTAACTTACTGACATCATAGCCAGGATAAACGGCATGCTGCTGAACCTATATGATATTTTAAATGAGACCCAGGTTTATTGAAATGCAATTTAATTTCAAAATATTCATTAATTAAGAGACCCTTATGTATCCACATTTGAAAGTAATATGTACCTACTTTTTATTTAATTACAGAACTGACATTTTCCAGCACAATTCCCAGTTTCTGCTGTTGTGTAATCATAACAGAACTCTCAGTGCCTTTGTTTTGTCATTAATAAAATTAATATAATATGCATAATAAATAAATAATGGAAGTAAAAGTGTTTTTAAAATCTACACTACAAATTTAATCCCTGAGTTCGTGTCTGTTTTTAAACCCTGCAGGTACATGGACAAATGAATTGAGTAATTACTCTGCCATGACCGAATTCTTTCTGGTGGGGCTATCCCAATACCCAGAGCTCCAGCTTTCTCTGTTTGTGCTCTGCCTCATCATGTATCTGATAATCCTCCTGGGAAACAGCCTCCTCATTATCCTTACCATTCTGGATTCCCGCCTCCACACCCCCCATGTACTTCTTCCTTGGGAACCTCTCATTCTTGGACATATGCTACACATCCTCATCCATTCCTCCAATGCTCAGCATATTTAGATCTCACAGAAAATCCATCTCTTTCATTGGCTGTGCTCTGCAGATGATTTTCTCCCTTGGCTTGGGCTCCACTGAGTGTATCCTACTGGCAATGATGGCCTATGACCGGTACATGGCTATCTGCAACCCCCTGAGGTACCCCATCATCATGAACAGGGTGCTATGTGTGCACATGGCTGTATGGTCATGGATTGTTGGCTGTCTGAACTCCCTGGTACAAACAGTCCTAGCAATGACATTGCCTTTCTGTGGAAATAATGTCATCGATCACATTACGTGTGAGATCCTGGCTCTTCTTAAACTCATCTGCTCAGATATCATCATCAATGTGCTTATCATGTCAGTGGCAAGTATTGTTTTACTGATTATTCCTCTGCTGTTAATTTTCATCTCCTATATTTTCATCCTCTATTCCATCCTGAGAATTAATTCTGTTGAAGGAAGAAAGAAAGCTTTTTCTACCTGTTCAGCCCACCTGACAGTGGTCATCTTATTCTATGGTTCAGCTCTTCTTATGTACACAAAGCCCAAATCAAAGGTCACAAAAACATCTGATGAGATCATCAGTCTGTCTTATGGAGTGGTCACCCCAATGTTGAACCCCATCATCTATAGCCTGAGGAATAAGGAGATAAAAGAGGCTCTGAAGAAACTCTTCAGCAAACGCTTGCATCTAACATGAAAGGCCTCTTCATTGTAGGATTAGTTCAGGCTTTTGCATTCAAAATGAGGACACAGAATCTAGTGTCAAGAGCTAGTATGATTGTAAAGTCAAATATGAAATTTCCATTCTTTTCAACCAGGAATGATAATGTGAATTGTTCTGAATACCATGTTTTCTGCGGGGTTTCTAGCTATATGCAGTCCTATCAATCGGTCTCATAAAGGGCATATGACTTGTCATCAAGATAAATCTCTCCCCTCTGCCCTCTTGCCTTTCTCCCCTGTCCTTTCCTTTCTCATACCTCTATTCTCTCCCTCTCTTTTCCTGCTTTTTTCTCTCTCTCTCCTCTCCTCCATTTTCTCCTTCTCCTTTCTCCCCCATCTACTTTCTTTCTCCTTCTATCTTATCTTTTCTCAGTCTCTTTCCTCACTCTCTTTCAATTGGACATCTATTGTTTTTCTTGTCCAGTTTCTCTTCATCTGGTAAAAGAATACATCTTCTTCTTTTGAGGTTCTACCAATTCCCTATTAGTCCATTTGTGCTAGATAGGACTCACCAACCCCACATCCCAACCCTTGTGCCCCGATATAGGGGTGAGCATAGAACAAAGCAAAGACTTAACCAATTAAAGAAGGAAACCCGTCTCACTACAGTCATCCATTCAGGGTAGCAAAGAAGCCAAAATACTAAATTGAGTGGATTTTTCAAAAATACTAAATTGAGTGGATTTTCACACTTAGCAACTACGTAGTTCTAACTGACACATTCCTTGCTCTTCTCTCCCCTCATATGTTTGAGGCAAAAGTTATGAGGGTATGACATCTGAATCATCCAAGTTTTCCAGGTTTTAGGGGTTCTCCTTTGCTTTAATAAATAAATTATAATAATATAACTTTTATTCTGCATTTCTGTGCACTCCACTCACCTCCCCAATCATTTCTGAGGAGTGTATACATCTTCCTAGTTTCTAATGTTCATTTTTGCCTCAGCCAATTATTACTCTGGATTTTTTTCCTTATTCCTCTCTGTTAATCTTGCAAATATATCTCTGTGTTGCTTAAGCTATTAATTATACATTTTACCACAAAGAACAGACATGAGTCTCACTCAAAAGAACACCTTTTTAGGCTTAGGAATAAAGTAAAGGAACTGTGATGCTGTAAGAAAAAGAAATTAATATTATATATCACTGCTCTTAGTATCTATTAGACATATCCATTCACACAAGCCCTCTTAAATCCATTTTCCTTTTTAGTACCTGTACTGTTACCAGATTAATAGTGCTTATACATTTCCCTCTTCCATAAGAATTAACACGTCTCTCAACAATAATGAAAGGATGTACAATTCAAAGGATTCCTCAACAATGTCCTTCCTGATATGGGGAATGGGTCTCCCCAAGAAAAACAGATTGCAGCTTCTACTCTTCTATTCTTTTAGTAAAGTCTCCAGGAACAAACGTGGCATTATTGAAAAATTGGGACTTGAATGCCACAAAGAAATGAGTACGACCTCTCCAGTCCAGCTAACAAGGTATATAAACTTGAACGGATTTAACCTATCAGGTTAAATATATAACCTATTTAACCTATCAAGGTATATAAACTTTAATCTTTATCTCCATTTCCCCTGACATAAAATGTGGACTATAATCATCAGGGAGTTTTATAAGGATGAGTAAGAAAAAAATGTAACCTGGACTTTTCATCGTTTTGGCTCATTTCATTCCCTTGCCTTTTCCCATGCAATTCTGCTTCACCTAGGAAGACTATGGGCTCCATGAGGAACCCATTGTTGGGTCCTCATTACTTAGAAAAAAATAATTATTCATTGTAATGTGTGTTAAATGAATAAATGAATAAAAGATTGTCTTTCTAATTCTGAAGGCAAACCAGCTTATTTGCCATTGACTGAAATATCCTAGAAACTGCCATCTCAGCATCTTTGCGTCTGCCAAGTTCTCCATATAAAAGTGCCCTCTCTTTAACCTATCTATAAAAATTCAAGATGCCCCTCAAGAAAGGCTGCTCTAACTAAATACCTTTTATTATCTTAGTAACTGAACTTCATTTCTTCTTTCTCTAAGTTAAAGTCCTATAGAAATCTATTTATAGCTTTGGGATATTTATTAATGAAGAATTACATTCCCTTTGTTTATGTACATAACATATCTGTTGTTCTATTAAAAGGACATTAGAGGAAGGACCTGTCAGTTATTTGTCTTTATAATCCCAGAAGATGTAACAGAGGGCTTTAATCAATAGACTGATACTTTGGATGATCACATTTTGCTTTTTTGTGTAAGATATATGGTTTTTAAATAGAATTTCCTTTCCATAGAATATGTATAGTTTCACATATAACTAGTAATATGCCTGGTTAAAAAAACATTCTGTTGTATATATGGTTTTGTTCATTCTGGGCATCAGAAGTATGACTGTAACAGATCAGGCAGGGCCCACCTAACAGAGTTATACATCCATATAATCCCGGGAGTAGTTCATTGGTTTTCATAACTTAATAAAGACCAAAATGAAAAGAAATTAATCTACAGAATAGTGACTCCCATAATTGTATCTCTTACCCTATGATGTAGTCTAATAAGGATTTTAAATATAATATGTCCAGAACAGAAATCTTGATTCTCCTATTGCCAAACTACCTCTTGTAGAGTTTTTCCCATTTTAGGAAGTAACAGCACCATAAATTCATATCTAATGCATCAGCAAACTATCAAGTCTATCTTCAAAGTTTAATCTGAATCTGACCATTTCCATTGTTATCACCCTAATCCAAGCCATCATCATCTCAATGGCTTCCCAAACCATCTCCTTAATTTCATTCTTATTCTACTACGATCCACTCTAGCCACAGAAACCTATCCCCATCTAATTCTACAACCTCATCTCCTATCACCTTACCAAACTCGGCTAAAATCCAGTATCACTATCTTCTTGCTATTCCTCAAACATCCTAAAGCCTTTGCATTTGCTTTTCCTGTTGCCTCAAAAACTCTTCTCCCATGTTTTTCTAAGAGCTCTCGCCCTTATTTCATTTAGGTCTCTACTCAAATATATTCTCTACAGAAAAACTTCAAAGAGCTTTATTTTTCATCATAGGACTCATTACCCTCTAAAACTGCTGATATTATCTGTTTATTAAAAAACTCCCCCCACCCCCGGCCATGAAGGAAGGGACTTGTTCTTCATTTTTGCTATATCCCTAGAGCTTCAACCAGTGCTAGCATTTGTCCTGACTAAAAAACTAGTAGGAACCCTAAGCCATTGGCTAAAGTACTACTCTCTATATCTTCCTTGTGCAATCACTTTTCCTTCCAAGTTCTGTAGATTCTATTATATGTCACATGAATTTCATGTTCCATACTGTGCTATAATTGGTCAATAGTTTACTTCTATTGCTGGAGTCATTTCTTGATTGAAGTCCAAGCAATCAGTTTCCCATCGCACACTGATATAAAACTTCCTGTATAATTCATCTCCTCTGATAGAAGTAATGCAGTTGCATAATTATTTAATAGTCCAATAACTGCTAGAATTTTAAAATATTACACAGAATTGCATGGGACAGAAAAAAATATATAAGATAAAATAATCAAAATTAAAAACATAAATTTACAGATTGAAGAAGCCCAGCAAATCTGAAGCAGTGTGTATATGAAGAAAACTACATGTAGGCAAATCATAGTTAAACTACTAAAAATTAAAGATTAAGGGAAAATCTGGAAAGAAGCCTGAGAAAAATAATCCAAATGATAGGTCCAACCCAGAATTCAACTTTCAGCAAAAAATATTCTTCAAGAAAGAAAATGAAAATAAAAATATTTTCAAATAAGTGAAAACTAAGAGAATCTGTAGTAAACATACTGCATTAAATGAAATGCTAAATGAAATTTTTCAGACTGAAGGAAAATGTAACCAGAAGTAAATATGGCCTGCAAAAAAAGGATGAAGAGCACCAAAAATTGTACATACATATATGTTTTCTTTTTCTATTTTTTCTTAAAATACATATGACTTTTTAAAGCAAAAGTTATTGCATTGCCTAATGGGTTTATAACATATAGATGTACTATAAAATAACTATATCATAAAATATAGGGCAGGTGAAAAGTTTCTATATTTTAAATTAAATTGTAAAATACTAACTCATAGCTGACTATGTAAATTTAAGAATGTATATATTGTAATCCCTAGAGCAACCACTAAGATAATACAAAGTGGAGTTATAAAACCAACAGGTACATTTAAAATGGGATTCTAAAATACATTCAGACAATCCAAAGGAAGTCAGGATAAGAACAGAGGAACTGAAAAGGGATGAGACTAGCAAAAAACATACAATAAAATGGTAGCAATAAGTAAAACTATAATAATGATCGCATTTAAATGCTAATGGATCTGTCCAATTAAAAGGCATAAATTGGATTAGAAAGTATGTCTCATCTCTAAATTGCCAGATAGAGTTCATTGTAAATATAAAGGCAGAAATAGTTAAAAGTGAATGGATGCAAAAATATATACCATGGATATATATACATGTATATCTTATATACACAGTAAATATAAGAAATCTGGAGAGGAAACAAATTCCTTGAAAAATATAAATTCCCAAAACTGATTCCAAGGTGAAACAGGAAATCTGAATATTTCTATACCTATAAAAGAAATAGAAATTCTTACAATAAATAAAAAACATTCATGAGGAAAAAAAACATGAGGAAATTTTCATGTTTAGGTAGCCTCAATGATAAAGTCGGTCAAACATTTAAGTTTGATAAATATCACCAATCTTAGATAATTCTGTCAGAAACAAAGAAGAAATACTTCTCAATATATCTTATGAGGCCTTTCAAAACTTCCTAATTCAAAAGCATCATAAAAAATGAGTATACAGACCAGTATTCCTCATGAATATAGATGCAAAAAATCCTTACAAAATATTAGCCAATAGACTTCATTCCCATGGGACACCCAGAGGGGTCATTCACGGCTCTGGGACTTCTCCGCCACATCTATTTGTTATATGGAATAATGCTGATTTTCAGGGCTGCAAAACTCTAATTCTGTGCCTCAAGTGTCATACAGTTTCCCAATGTTCCAGAACTCTGGGGGATGATATAGACTGGAGAACTCTACAAATGCCTAACTGAAGAAAGCGAATAATACCAGCTTTGCTCACCTAGTGCTTCTCTGGTTGTGAGTGAAAACCCAGAGTAATATGGTTGTCAGCTAAGCTATTGGCAATGCAGCCACTGGAGTCAAGAACTTGAAAGAGGCAGCTACATACTTCACCCAGGAAGAGTGGGTCCTGCTGGACACTCTGAGAAAAAGCTGTTCAGAGATGTGATGCTGGAGAATATCAGTCATTTAGTCTAGTGGGTTCAACACTGAGGGCAATACTGGGAGTTCAACAAATGTTTTCTGAAAGCATAATAAATGGATTAAATATGTTCCAAATAATGATTCTGCTCTTTGGTGTGGATTCAGACTACAGTAGTAAATCCAACAGGCATATCCTTTATCCTTTTCCACATAAAATTTAGATTGTTCTGGGGGAGCTTATGTTACTGGATTTTTTTTTTTTTTTTTTTTTTTTTTTGCATGGGCAGGCACTGGGAATCGAGCCTGGGTCTCCAGCATGGCAGGCAAGAATGCTGCCTGCTGAGCCACCCATGTTACTGGATTTTTTAAAAAGAAACAGTGATGAACTATTCTGGAAACACAGAATTTCTCCTTGTTTGATAATATGGAGGGTTCTGCATTGTTTTTATAAGTTTGGGCTTCAAAAACCAGAGGTCTTCTGTGTATTTGGGCACAAGATCAATTATAATCCTTTGATGATAAAAGTTTATCAATTTTCTGTGTCCCAGGTCCTTTTCTGTTGTCTGATCTTCAATGTTTACTGCATTCCTTTTTTGTCACTGGTAATTTGAAGCTGTTTGTATTCCAGAAAATCATGTTCTTAGATCTAATCTATTCCATTGTAAGTAGGACCTTTTGATGAGGTTACTTCAGTAAAGGTGTGTCCCACCTCAGTCAGGGTTAGTCTTAATCCTATTCCTGGAGTCCTTTTTAAGAAAATGATATTGAGACACAGAGAGAAAACCATAAGAAATAAGAAATTGATATCAGTGAAACCTGAAAGAGCTCTAGGAAGAGACCAAGAGAAACAGCCATATGCCTTGACCTGTGACAAGCTACGGACTAAGGTTTGCCAGCAGCCAGCCCCAGCATGTCACAGTTTTGGAAAGCATTGCTTTGAGGATTCCTTGATTTTGAAATCGTCCTGGCTTCAATACTGTAAGCTAATAAATTCCCATTGTTTAAGTTAACCCATTTCATGGTATTTGCTTAGGCACTGTAAGAAACTAGACCTGATTTAAGTGCCAGGAGAGAATGGGGTGTTGCTGTGGGAAGTGCCAAAAATGTGGGAATGGCTTTGGTATTTGGTAGTAATAAAAATTGGAGGAGTTGTGTGGTGCTTGGTGGAGAGGGCATAGATTGTTTTAGGGGGACTGCTGGTAGAGATGTGTATGCTAGGAGTAATTCCAATGAAACCATAAAGAGAGGTGATGAAGTTGTTATTATTGGAAACTGGAGTAAGGATCCTAGTTTTGGGGTGGCAGAGAACTTTGCAAGGTTGAGTTTTCTCAACCTCCAGGCTCTGGAGGCAATTAACTTGGGTATTTAACTGAGGCAGTTTCTGGGTAGGGTATGGAGGGTGTGGCCTGGTTTGTCCTTGCAGCTTGTGGTGGGATGCAGGGTAGGGATGATGGGGATTGAGAACTGGACTCCTGTGCATAGAGAGATGAAAAATAGATGGTTTGGAGGGTTCTGGCCTTCCAGAAGGTGAGTCCATACAGGGAGGTCTTCCTTGTGGGGGGTTGATTGAGCATGGAACCAGTCAGCAATTTCCATGCAAGTCAGAATTGGAGATATAGTTGTCTGGGAGGGATCTGTGGAAGGTCCTCCTGACTGATGGTTTTATTATGTAGTCATACAAACTACATACTTCCACAAGTCCTTCCTGGTTGATTCCATCTCTAATCATGGCTTTTTCTGAAGCAACTGATTGGTTCTATGTTTGGTTGACTCCTCACATGGGACACTATGCTCTGGGGTCTCCTTTTCTGGAGGCCAGAGTTTTCCGGACCATCAATTTCTGGTTTCTTTGTGCCCTGAAGTTTGGTTCTCGGCTTGATTTCTTTCCTGTCACATTATACTGTAGGCTGTGGGGAGGGCTGGGCTGCACTTTCCACATTTAATTTGGAAATCTTTTCTGCTGAATATCTAAGTTTATGGCTTTTAGGGTCTTCCTTCTGTTCAAGCCTGGTGGTTAATTTTGCCAGATTGTCTGCCATTTTAAAATAGGTGTCACCTTCCTTCTAGTTTGCAATAACATGTACATCGTTTCTGTCTAGGGCCTTATCAGAGGTTTCCTTGGTGCCCACGTTTCTGCCAACGGTCTCTTTGGGGCATTCTGGGACTTCTCTGTTGGAGTACTCTTCCAAAATCTTCCCCTTACCCATTTAAAAGGACTGTTCCAGCAGGTTTGGCATTTGCAAACTACAGCAGTGGCACTCCACTTTTCTGGTGCCAGCCAGAATCTGTTTTAGTTTGTAAGCATAATTACTGTTTTAAAAATGCATTGATTAAACTATTTTAGATATTTAGCATTATGCTGACAAGTTTGATTTTGATGGTAATTGTTGTGAAATGTTGGCTGAAGATAGTTTCCAAAAGTATTTTGGTAACCTTAAGTATGAAAGATGCAAAACATGTGGTTTTTATTAAAATGAAAAAGAAAGAATTTGTCCTAAATAACTCATTATTACAAAATAAGAAAGAAGAAAATGTAGGGTGAAACTTGAATATATATAGCAAGTTGCAGAAGGTTTGCAGAAAAGGAAATTTATTTCTTGTGATCCAAGTTGGGTAAGATTTAATGAGTCTATCAATAAAATTATTTAAAGCCTTAGTATCAAATAACATATCATTACAAACTCAAATTTAGTTTTCTCTCTATTAAAGTAACAAAGTTTCCTTGGATTATTGGTCTGATTTTAGTAAGAGGTTAAAAAAATTTTCTGAATACTCAGTATAAAAGGCAGAAAGTCTGTTATTTTATCAGAACAGCTTCTTGTACTATATATTTACTTTATCATGTCCTTGCTTGTTTAAAAATATCAAGTCATCTCACTTTTATAAGAGCTAAGTCTTTTTCTTAACTGTTGTTAAATATGGAACCAAATATAGCTACTGTTATAAGAAATAAGTACTTAATTATGTCAGTTTCATTTTGTATTAGATTTTGCTAATGCTTTATTTAGTATTTCTCCAGACTCACTTGGTTGATCAGCATTTGTCTTCATGTGGGCAGGACAATAATGAACATTTATTGTGTTCCTGCAAGGATATTTTCATGTTCCCACTATTTGCCATGGTTTAGTTGCTCAAGATTTTAAAATGTGGAAGCCTCCTAAAGAGGATACATTTTCGTTATCTTGATGAGGGTACGCTAACCAGTAATGCTCTTCCAGAACTGGAAACCACCACTACAGTAGTGTTGGCCTATCTTGGAAGCCAGGAATAAGCAGTAAATCAGGACAAATTACAAGGGCCTGGCTTTTCTGTCAAACTTTCAGGTGTTGTTCAGTCAAGCTAAAACTATCCCTTCTGCTGCTGTTGATTAAGTCCAAAGTACACTACCCCTCAAACCCCTAAACAGCTAATGGCCTTTCTTGGCCTTTTATATTATTTATACAACACCTAGCACAAATCCTAAAACCTCAGAATACCCTGGTTAGAAAACCAAAAGCATGGAAATGGGATATTGCACAGTAGGTTGCCTTTGAGAAAGCTAAGTGAGCTATGTCACAGGCTCGAGATCTAATCGGGGTGGACTGAGATGTGCTGTATGGATTAGATCTGGCCAGTACTGATATTGGCTTGGGGTGGGGCTTCTGACATAGGCAACAGGCAAAGTAAGTACCTATTGGCTTTTTGTCACAACTTTGGAAAGGGGCTGAATTATGATATGAACCCCTAGAAAAACAATGTGCTGCATACAATGCTTAATTGCAAGTTGAAGGACTGACACAAAAGTGTCCCATGACCTTAAAAATAGCCATCCCCATATAGGAGTGGGTACACAACACTGCCATCAGATCTCATTCAGGAAGTGTGCAGCTCAGTACCCTAACAAACTGGAAAGCTTATCTGCTGTAGTGCAGTCTTTTCAACAGTAGCCATTTAAATGTGGAAATTCATAAGATCCTAGGATCAATTTCATACATGGAAAAACATTTGCCCCTCCCTGCTGATCCCCCTGAGGTAGCTATTTTTGTGCCCACCATTAACGGATGTGGAAGTATACCTGACCCTGCATGATATACTGATGGATTGGCATGTGGGCAACCTGCTACCTGGAAGGTGGTAGCCTTACAATCTAGTATGGACAGCATATGGTGGGAAGCAGGGACTGTGCAAAGTAGCCAATGGGCTAAATGAAGAGCTGTGTGGATGGTCATTGTTCATGAATGAGGAGAAGCAAACCACTTGTATTGACAACTGGACTGTGTATTGAGGCTTGATGGTGTGGAAACCACATGGAAGCAAGAACATGACTGTCACTGGCCACCCCTTGTGGAGAAAAGAAATGTGAGAAAACATTGGGACTTCCTGTCATAGGTGCAAGGTAACTTTTTTGTGTCTCTACCCATAACATCGACTCTTTACAAGGCAATATTGAAGCAAATTCTCTAGTAAAAAAATCATAATCTACAGCCAATATCACATGAGGCTGTTGAATAGCTACACAGAAAGACAGGACACTACAGATACCAAATTCTGTGAAGAATGGTGCAACAATTCCAGTTGCCCATCATGAGACAACAGCTAAAAGAAATAGTTGGTGTCTGCCCCTCCTGTTTATTGTGATGACCACAGATGATCCCTCATCAACTTGGCCACACTGACCATGAGAAGGTTCTGGTTACCTGGTGGCAGGTGGATTACACTGTACCCCTCCCTCTATCTAAAGGTGCAAAATATGCCTTTACAACCAGAGACAAAGCTATTGGGCTGTTACAGACTTCCCGTTGGGAAAGGCTAGCCAAAGAGCTACAATACATAGCCTAGAGAAACTGAGTGGTTTCTTTGGGATCCCCACACATGTGGACAGTGACAAGGGGATCACCTTTACTGGACAGTTAACCCAAACCTGGGCCATTGAGCATGGTGCCCTGAGGATATTCTACTTGCCCTACATCTCCAAAGCAGCAGGACTAATTTGAAAGTACGAACAGGCTTTTAAAGGAACAATTAAAAGATGATAAGCAGTCTTTGCAGCAATGGACCCGGTGGTTTGTATCCAGCTTTAACCAGTCTCAACTCAAGACCCAGGCAGCTGCCCCAGCTCCTATTGAGCTAGCAACAACAAGGAGTCATGCAAACCTTGTGAATATAGGTAGAAGGACCAGCAATGCTACAACGACAATGAGGTAACGATAACAACTTACTCTTGCCTACACCACAAGCATTAGAAATTGGGGGAAAAAAGGTCAATTTGCCATGGTCCTGACCAATGCAGCCATGCCGGTTGGGAATCCTAAGCCCATGGGATATTAGAATTTCTGAAAGTCTCAATATTAGAATGTCATACTGTTTATACCTAAAATGTGAAAAGTTGCCTATGTTACCAACCTGAGACCCTCCCCCATACTTCAATGACTATATTATGATTTTTTGGACATTCATTACACCCAGGCTAACTGTAGATCTGGCTCTGGAAGGTTCTCTGCAATTGCAGGGGGAAAAAATATGGGATTTGACACAACCTTGTGGCCCTACCTCTCCAGGGACCCTTCTGTCTACCATTGGGAACTTAGCATGTATATTATTAGATCACCAAGACCTACCCTTCTTTGTTCCCCATAAACTTCATTCATTTCACCCATAGCACTGTAGGAAATTCATGTCTACAGTGGGCTATTGCTGTAGTCTATGCGCACAACAGGTCTCATTGCTGGGTATGCACTGATTTGCCATTGTCAGGCACCACCAGCCTTTCATGACAATTGTGAAATCAGACAATGTGGGACGTGATGCCAATCAGACAATGTGGGACGTGATGCTGACATGGCAGAACATCAGCTGGTGAAAGGCTGGGAAAATTTCTTGTCTTTCTCCCCATCATCAAAGACGTTACATTTATCTGATGATCATTTGTCAAAATGGCTCAATTCTCTGTCCTTGTCTTACTGCCACTTGTTAGTGGGATTAGTTTTCTTATGTACTGGTTCGTTCATACTCTGTTATGCATTGTGGGTGCAATGTCTGTACTACTGTCAGTGTGGGCTGCTGTGTGGGGGTAGATTGTGGGAGTCCAAGGCCCAGGCATTTCCCCAGAACTCTGTGAAGCTCAAACAAACAGCAGCCTTCATTACACAAGGCAGTTAGATAAAGTTTAGTTAGCCTGCCTAAGGAGGAAAGGATGTACAGATAGTCAATACAGGCAAAAAAAAAAAAAAAAAAAAAAAAACAGTGCAGATTCTTTCTGCATATTATGATATTATGTTAGTCTATATGTTTTGTGCTTACTGTTCTTTACAATTTCTTCTTGCACATGCTCTCTCAGCTCTGTGCCTTCACTGTCTTTCTCCTGGATTAACTCTGTGGGAAGTTATACCAAGAAAGACAAACATTAAGGACTTTAACACCAAGTACATGCACCCTCCTGGCTCTGTGACTCATTTGTCTATGCCCACTATAAAATCCTGACATCACCTCTAATCCATGTGGGGTGCTACTTTCAATCTCCACATGACCACCTCTGGAGCTGCTTGATTTCTTCTCCTGCATATAAGTCCCTCAGTAAAATTCATGTCTCAAAATACATATATATACTAACCAATAGAACAAAAATGTATTGAATATTGACAAGAGTTCATGGCAGGAAAGCAAAGATTGTTTAATATTCAAAAATCAATATAATGATCCACCTTAATAGACTAACACAGAAAAATCATATGATCATCTCAAAAGATGAAGAAAAGGAACTTGACAAAACTTAACACCAAGTCTTGGTTTTAAAGAAAAAGAGCTCTCAACAAACTAGGAATCAAAGGGAACTTTTTTAACCGGAAAAGGGGATAGAGGGGTGGGGGTAGGGAACATCTATGAAAAATCAGTCAACATCATTCTTAATAGTACAATATTGAACAATTTCCCTCTAAGACAGTACAAGAATGTCTTTTCCCCTAATGATATAAATTAGGTACGAGAAAAGAAATAGAAGACACAAAGATGGGAAAGTAATAAGGAAAATTGTTTCTATTTGTATATGCTATAATTGTCTATGTAAAAAATCATAAAAAGTCCACAGAAACTGCAAGAACCAAAAAAGTGCTGTGACAAGTCATAGAATATAAGGTTAATAATTTTTAAAAATTAGTTGTATTTTTAATATAGCATCAAACAATCGCTTATTAATTTTTAAAATAATTCCATTTAAGTAGTATAAAAAAACAAAATGTGCAGGAATAAACATAACTAAAAATATAGGAGACTGCCACTGAAAACTACAAAATGTTGAAATTAAACTGTTCATGGACTAGAAAAGACTCTGATTAAGATGTCAGTTTTCTCTAATTTGATCTATACACTCAACGCAATCCCAATCAAAATACCAGCAGGTTTTATTTTATGTAGAAATTGAAATCTGATTGAAAAATTCATGTGGAAAGTCAAAGGACCCATCTAAAATTTCATTGTGACGTCAAGACTGATGACGCTACACATACAAGAGGATATGGAAAGGCTTACTAATCATATAACGAGGATTTCTGGGGAAAGTGGGATGGCTCCTAAACAGGTCTAAAATGATGAAAGAAAGCAAGGAAAGGAGACTGGCTTGGGTTTAATGGTGATTAGGGGTTGGGGCTGGGCTGAAGGTTCCCATGCATGGTTGAACTTTATACCAACGCCAAAGAAGGAAGTACCCAGGCTTTCTTTTCACCTAGCTCAAATGTGGGCAGAAGGGGAGGTTTAAAAGTTGTCAGCAGTCAAATATCAAAAATGGAATTATTTTCTTAATTAGATTATGATATAACCCATAAATCAGGAAATGGCATGAGGATCAACAAACTTATGAAAGGGAATAGATAAAAAAAGAACTAAGAAATAGACCCACATTTACATGACCATTTAATATTCAGCAAAATTACAAAACAATCAGAGGGTTTTCTTTTCAAAAACTGGTGTCAGAATAAATATCCACATGGTGAAAAATGAAATATGACCTTTTACTTCAGACCATACAAAAAAAAAATCAATAGAAAATGGATTTTTAGCCTCAAACATAAAAGGTAGAACTATTAAAGTTTTTAAAAGGAAAATGTAAGACTATCTTTCTGGCTTATGGGTAGGTGAAGATTTCTTAGAAGGGTCACAGAAAGCAATGGCCATGAATAAAAATTGATAAATTTCCTTCCATGAGGGAGACCCGGGTTCAATTCCCAGACCATGCACTTAAAATATATAATTTGCCCCTAGTTAGGTAATTCAGGGTACTTCAGGTATGAAGTTTCACCTCATCAAAAAGTAAACCAACTACTTATCCGAGGATGACTTAATAAAATGAATATGCAAATCATACACTGGGAGAAAACATCCGTGAAACACATATCTGACAAAGTATTGGTAGCCAGGATATGTAAAGAATTACAATTCAATGATAAAAGATAATTTTTAAATGTGCAAGAGATTTGAACACATACTTGACAAAGACATTAAAATAATGAATAAACACATGAAAAACTGTTTAACAACATTAGTCTTCATGGAAGTGCAAAGTAAAACCCAATGAGTTTCACATCTTTTATAATGGCAAAATTAAAAAGACTGTCAACACAAATGTCAACAAAGATGCAAAGCAACTGTAATTCTCATAAATTGTTAATAGGGATATACAATGCTACAACTTTAAAAAAAGTTCTGGTAGCTTCTTATATAACTAAACATTATATCTACACTGTGGCCTACCAATTCCATTCCTAGTTATTTACTAGAGAATTGAAACATATGTCCACAAAAAACATAGCAGCTTTATTTATGAGAACCAAAAACTGGAGAAGCCCAATTGTCCATTAATAGGACAATAAATAAACAAATGGAGGTACAGCCATAAAATGGGATACCTCTTATCAAAAAAAAAATAGTGTGAAAATACTACTATGCATACAACATGCGTGAATCTCAAAAACAGAATGCTGGGGGTGCAAGGGTGGTTCAATGGTAGAATTCTCTCCTGCCATGTAAGAGACCTAGGTTCAATTCCTGGCCCATGCACTCCCAAACAAACAAATAAGCTAACAAACAAACCAAAAAAAATTCAATAAATGGTGCTGCAATAAGGGAATACTCACATGGAAAAAGAATGAAATGTGACCCCCACCATACACATTACCAAAAAAAAACAGAATGCTAAGTGAAAGGATCCTTCACAGAAGAGTACATATTGAAGTTCTTATCTAATAATGGTATATAAAAAAATCAGAACAGTGGTTTCTATGGGGATAGGCTTAGAGCAAGTATTGACTGAAAAGGAACATGAGGAACCTTTTCTGAGGTATGCTAATGGTTTATATTTTCATGAGGGTTTGAGTTATACAACATTCATTTGTCAAAATTCAGTGAATATTAATGCTTTATGTTTGTGAACTTAAGTTATGTCATCCTTAAATCAAAAGAAAAAACTGTAAACAAGTATTAAACTCTAGTTAAAGGTCTGCATGCTGAAGTATTTAGGCAAAGTAGACTGATGTCTTCAATTTACTTTGAAATGCATCAAAAATGAGATGAATTTAATGGGTGAATATAGAAATGAATAGATACATAAAGGTAAATAAATACAGTACATTAATGGTAGAAATTAATTGATGCTTATATGGTTTGTGCTCACTGCAAAATTCCTTCAGTTTTGCTTTATGTTTGGAACTTTTATAATACAATGTTAGAAAAATGTTACAAAACCTATAAGGGACACAGTTCTTGAATGAATGTTATTTCACTGAATGAGACAAGGGTAGGAAATCTACCAAATATGTTATCTTGAAAAATTCCCTTAACCGTCCTTTAGGAAAAAGTTTCACTATTTTAAAAAGGCAAAACTTTTAATAAGATATTTACAACGCCAACAAGAGAGACATTAAAAATAGATTTTAATGGTCCCTGTGAAACTTTATTTCCTACCAGAACTCTTGCAAGGATTTCAGTTGTTATTCCTGGGGGATGGCTACAAGGGGATGAAAGGGAGAAGGAAGAAAAGAAATAAATCAGAAGATTTACCAGAAACAGGTTCTAAGATAATGAGAAGAAGAAAGCAGCAAACTTCTTTGACATGACACATCAATGATATTCTTTCGTTTGTCTTTGGCTGTTTCTGAGGGAATTACTGATTCCCCTTGGGATGTCATATTGTACTTTTCTACAGTGTGTTCTGCAAGTCCTGCTTTTCAATACTATTAAGGCCATAAAGTAATAATTGATTATGCCATTCTTATATACTCACATGATAATTACCTGTATGTCTTGTAACATTTCTGTTCTTAAGACAACCAAGTTACATAATCACTCACATTTCCAGGGCCTTTTCTGATCTGGAACTTTAATGAAAACTAACCTGTTTTGAAGTTCAATTCAAACAAACTGTAAATTGACTGGACTGTTTCTCCCCCTAAGTTGACTGGACTGTTTCTCCCCCCATGTTTCTCATATTCTCATACCAGATGAGGAAGAAACAGTGATTATAAATATGAGACTATAGGTTCAAGACAACATAAATTAATAGTTGCTGTGTGTCCGCGACTTCTCGCTCAGCGTCAAGCCCCCGGCCGGCGGGTGAGACAATGAGGAGAGACAGAGAGACGCAGACAAATCCGCGCTGGTGAGAAACACAGGTCCAAGACACGTAGCAGTTGTAAGCACAGACCTTTACTGGAGTTAAGCTTGCATTCTCTGTTACAGGTTCCGCGCGGGCAAAATATCCCGCGGGGGAACAACCTCTATGCGGCCGTCAGGCACGGCTCCCTGTGGGTCGTCTCCACCCACCCCGTCCGGGTAACCTCTTATATACTGTGCCCAAACCCAATAGGTTAGTGCCACGTATACAGAGGTGATTGGAAGATAGGGTTGGTGGGCGTGTGCGTCATTTGCGGAAGCAGGATGTGAGCGCCATCTTAGCTCACTCGATGGGCGGGGGGAACTCTAGAGCAGGCTGCAGCGTGTCCACTAGGCCAAACCCGGAAAGCGGCTCTCTACATCTCCCCCTTTTTGTTTTTATAAGAGGCATGGTCCGTAGACCGTATTCTTGTACCCAGTGTCTCTATTGATGATGGTGCTCCCGTGGGCCTGAGTGGCTCACAACATAGTTTGGTGCTTTGGGGAGTCTGGACTAGGCTCGCATCATCACACGACGGAGCCTCTGGCACCGACCAGAATGCTCACCTCATATAGAGACCGGAGAGTCCGTGAACTGGATACCACGTGACTCCTCCCTGCAGTGCTTCGCCTCGCAACTGGGTCAAGCGGGGATTATGAGAGCGACAGCCAGGGCATAGGAAACGCTGCGGAGGCCTCGGTGCAATGGCTAGAGCCAAGCCCAGTCTGGCCAGGACTGCGGCCGCAGCTCCACCGTCGAGGCGGCTAGGCGCGCAAAATTAACACCCTCTGGTGCCTAGCTAAACACGGGTAGTGGCCAGGGAGCCTGCAACAAACCTTGCTGACAAGAGCTTTGCCCCAGGTGATTCAGACGGGCTATCTATCGAGGAGGGACGCACACCCACATTTGACTGGGAAGACATAGCTAACATGGTAGAAACACGTAGTTGCTGCTGTGTCTGGAACAAGCGTTCTAACAAACATTTAACAGTGACTAAGCCCACTAATAGTCCCACTGCCACGAGAATCCAAGTAGTCAAATTGGGCCAAGAGAACCATGAGGTGACTCGGTTCCACAGACTTTGTACAGTCTCGCCCAGTTTGGAAAGGTCGAAGGCAACGGGGGTTATTAAAACTGGTCCCCCTTCTAAACAATCGAAGGGTGACCGGCGCTTTCGTTGCTATCTCGTCAGTCGCCGCCGTCATCAGCAGAGTTGGAGGCCTGATCTGATGGTTCAGGTTGAAGGCTTGTTGGTTTTTTAGGCAACAGCTCCGTGGCCTCCTCGGGCGATGTCACGGTTCTCACCAGTCTTTCCGGAACCCACACTGGTTGACGTCCTGGCTCCTGGGGAAAAACACAAACAGAGCCTCTGGCCCAGCTGAGCACTGGGTCAGGGCCTTGCCATTGTCCTGACAGGACATCCTTCCAACGGACTAGACCTCTATGTGGAGGACTCGGAGTGGTGTGCTGTAGGGCAGGTGTCATTCCTTGTGCATTTTCATTTAAAAAATTATATGTAAATAAGGCTACAGACAGTTGAGCCTTCGGGGACAGGCCGTGGCCTATTCCCCCTTTCTGTTTTTTGAGCAAGTCTTTAAGAGACCTGTGTGCTCTTTCAATGATTCCTTGCCCTTGAGGGTTGTAAGGGATACCATGTTTTAATTGCACTTCCATATTTGCACAAAATCTTTGGAAGGCTTTGCTGGTGTAAGCAGGTTCGTTATCTGTTTTTAATATTTTCGGCTTACCCCAAGCTGCCCAAGCGGCAAGGCAGTGTGCAATTACTTGGTGGACTCTTTCTCCTGATTCGGCAGAGGCAAATAAAACTTGAGAACAAGTATCCACTGACACATGCAGGTATTTAACTTTACCATACTCTGAGTGATGGGTGACATCCATTTGCCAAATGTCTCCCGGGATGAGACCTTTAGGGTTAACTCCAACTGAAGGGACTACCCTCTGTTCTGCACAATTATTGCAGGCTCTGACTATATCTCTGGCAGCTGCACGCGGTATGTGAAACCGTCTGACTAAGGTGCTTGCATTGACATGAAAGTTAGTATGAAACTCTTGGGCCTGTTGATACGGTGTCAGCGCAGGGAAGATATGTGGCTGTCGAGTGGCCACATCCACTACGTGATTTCCCTGTGCCATGGGGCCTGGCAGGCCTGTGTGCGCTCTAATGTGAGTTATGTAGAAAGGATGTTGTCTGGCACATATTGTCTCTTGAAGTTTGATAAAGAATGGTCTTACTGAGGAGGAATATTTTATAATGCCCACCGTCTCTAAAATATTTACAGAATTTACGACATAAATCGAATCAGATATAATATTTAGGGGATCGGTAATTTCTTTCAGGACTGTAATAATGACCTGTAATTCTACCCATTGAGGTCTCTGTGGTTGGAAGAACACAGTTTTAGGAGAACCTCCTTCTACGAAATATGCTCCTGAACCGGAGCTGGAACCGTCCGTGTACACGGTGAGGGCGTTCACTAGTGGCTTAGATGAAGTTACCTTAGGAAAGATTACTGGGTGACGGGTGACGAATTGTAAGAGGGGATCTTTTGGGTATTGGTTATCAATTTCTCCCAAAAAGGTACATCGGAGGATGGCCCACTGATCTATACATCCAGTAAGTATCTCAAGTTTCTGAGAAGAGTAAGGTACTCTGAGGTACTTAGGCTGTTGGCCAAAATGCTGTATGGCCTTCTTGATGGCCTCCAATGCCAACTCTGCAATTGCTGTAGGAAAATGCTCTAAACTTTTCTTAGGGGAAATTCCAGGGTGGACCCAGAGTAATGGTCCCTGTTGCCATAGCACTGCCGTGGGCTGTAGTTTTGTTGGCAGTAAGCAGGCTTCGAATGGCTTTTGGGGGTCTATTCTTTTTAAAGCAGCACTACTGAGCGCCTGTTCTACCTGACGTAGTGCTTGCCTCGCCTCTGGGGTGAGACACCGGGGCGAGTGTAGGTCTGAATCTCCTTTTAGCAAATCAAACAAAGGCGTTAATTTGGCATTGGTGATCTTTAAGTACGGACGAACCCAATTGATATCTCCCATAAGTTTTTGCAGATCATTAAGGGTATGTATGTCATCTACTCTGAGAGACACTTTTTGGGGGGAAACATGCTGAGGCATGATTTTTGCCCCCAGGAAGGTGGTAATCTCTGTCATCTGGATTTTTTCAGGGGCCACTTCCAGGTTGGCTTCTCTAAGACTAAGGACTAAATGTGAAAAAGCTGTTTTAAGAAGATCTGTGTCTTTATGGGCTAAGAGAATGTCATCCATATAATGGATGATTTTCACTTGGGGGAACTGCTGCCGAGTGCTAGCTAGCTTTGTAGCAACATACAGCTGGCACATGGTAGGACTATTAGTCATGCCCTGGGGCAGGACCGTCCACTCGAAGCGTTGACAGGGCTCCTCTTGGTTAAGAGAGGGCACAGTAAAAGCAAATTTTGGAGTATCTTCAGGGTGAAGTGGGATGGAAAAGAAGCAATCCTTAAGATCTAGGATGATAATGGGCCAGTGTTCTGGCAAAGCTGAGAGGAGGGGTAACCCCATTTGAACAGGTCCTAAAGGCTCCATACAGTTATTGATGGTTCTTAAATCATGTAACAATCTCCATCTGCCTGATTTCTTTTTTATGACGAATACGGGTGTGTTCCAAGGCGATGTGGAGGGAATGATATGGCTCTCTTTTAGCTGTATAGACACTAGAGTATGCAATGCTAACAGCTTTTCTTTTGGTAAGGGCCACTGAGGCACCCACACCGGGGTACTGGTCTTCCACTTTAGTTTTATAGGTGTGGGTGGGAGTCTCCCCTCAGTGGCCCCTAGGAAAAACCCAGGCCTCGTCTGTCAGAATTGGAGACAGCTTGTATAGGCCTTGCGCGCCCGTGCAATGAGGCTCCTAAGCCTTTGCCGGGGACATATCCCATTCCTTTTAACAAGCGCTTAGAAGTTGGAGAGCAGCCACTGTAATTACCTGATTCGGCCACCAGAGGGAGCCCGTGGTGAGGGTTTTTGGCGAGATCACCAAAACCATTCACCGGAAGCCGCCGCGCCCCTGCAGCAGGCACTGGCGGGGCGGAAGGCTGCGTGGGTGAGACAGGGGGCCTCCCCCAATCGATCAGCGGAGGCGCGTCTGCACCCTCGGTCTCATCACCATCTGACTCTGAGTCAGAGGTGTCTGAACTATCGCTTGACTCTGGCGGCTTGCCTTTACGGGAGCCGTCCGCAGACGAAACTGACTGAGTTTCTTGGAGCGCGTGCCGTGCCTGCAGCAGGGTGGAAGACGGACTGAGGCCTGAAGTAGACTCTGCCTCAGGGCAAGCACGGACGGTTTCCCAGATAGGGACCAGGATCGGGTCCATACAAAGGCCCGTCCGGCGCACCCGTTCTATGTCATTACCAAGTTTTAACCAAGAAGGCAGACTAAGGCTCCCGGAGTGGGCGAACCAAGGTGCAAAAGCAGCAACATCGTCTAAGAACCGCAGGAGGGAACTCTTCCTAACCGAGATACCCCACTGCTTCAAAAGGGTCTTTAAGGGAGGTAACAAGGGTGAACTTCCTGACTGCCCCATGCTTGCAGTCGGCACTGTACTTTAATCAATCGGGGAGCTCTCCCGATTCACTGGGGCTACCTGAACGCCCACAGCCCTTAACTCTCACGTAATAAGAAGTACTCACCTTCTCGCGGTGATCAGGCACGGGAAGTCCGCTGCGAACTCAAGAAGCACGTCCTCACCAGCTCGGGGAAAGGCAGCAGAAGGGTTCCCCGTACGGGCCACCACTTGTCCGCGACTTCTCGCTCAGCGTCAAGCCCCCGGCCGGCGGGTGAGACAATGAGGAGAGACAGAGAGATGCAGACAAATCCGCGCTGGTGAGAAACACAGGTCCAAGACACGTAGCAGTTGTAAGCACAGACCTTTACTGGAGTTAAGCTTGCATTCTCTGTTACAGGTTCCGCGCGGGCGAAATATCCCGCGGGGGAACAACCTCTATGCGGCCGTCAGGCACGGCTCCCTGTGGGTCATCTCCACCCACCCCGTCTGGGTAACCTCTTATATACTGTGCCCAAACCCAATAGGTTAGTGCCACGTATACAGAGGTGATTGGAAGATAGGGTTGGTGGGCGTGTGCGTCATTTGCGGAAGCAGGATGTGAGCGCCATCTTAGCTCACTCGATGGGCGGGGGGAACTCTAGAGCAGGCTGCAGCGTGTCCACTAGGCCAAACCCGGAAAGCGGCTCTCTACAGCTGTGCTACAATAATGATTCAGTGAATTACAGAATACAAGTGCTAATATGTATGCTGTAATGCATAAAATGGTTTAAAAAGGAGAAATGAGAATTTAGTCAATATAATAAATGCTATTGGCATTAGTATTGAAAGTGCTACTGAAAATAAATTTTATGCCTCTGATAAAAAGACTTAAATTCTGAGGCATTTTGAAAGATAACATAACTGTGCATCAGTGACTGATTAGCAAATGAAAGAAATTCTTGAAAAAGGTCAATCAAAACTACTTACATGGGAAACAAAGACATTGTGGAAAATGAAATGATGTTTTTATGTGAAGCAAATGCATGTGGATTTATGTATCTTTGCAGATATATATATCATACAGTAGATTAAAATTCAAGAAAATATGAAAAAAAAATCCTAGCAGGGGAAAAAGATAAATGCCAAAACTTATATAGAAGATACAAGACAAAACAGATTTTAAGGAAGTTTTTGTCACCTATATTTCTCAGCTTGGAGCAAGGCTAGGAAATTTTTACCACATTTCCAAACCAGTTGCTTACTATAATGGTAAATCATTAGAAATTCTAAGATGGACTGTGCTGTAGTATACAGTGCATGCAAAAATACATATGGGAAAAAAATACATATAGTGTATGTTTCAATATGTATTATATTATGGCTTATTAGTATTTACCTTGAATCTCTTCCCTAAGATATTAAATCTTTGATTTTCTTCTCATGCTATAAAAAAAGTCTTGATAAATTTTTTATAGCATAAAAAGAAAACCCATAAAAATGTCCATATCTAGATGCTACAGGAGATATTTTCTTGTTTATTCTCTTGGGTGTGTCAGATAGTCTAGATTTTACAGTATGATTAGGTAGATACACTTAAATTTCATGATATTATTTACAGTAAAGCAAATCTTTTTAAAACCTATATTTAATATGTGTATAAGGAAGTTTATAACTAAGTAAAATAAAGTTGTAAATTTAGTGCCCATAAGGAACCATAGAAGTTTGTCTAAGAATGAAATGATGCTATCCACCAAGAATATTTATTGTAATTCAAAGCACAGTCTGCTCTCAATAAGGAATATCTTAAATAAAGCCTAGTTCTAGTAGCAATATTAAGCTGACTTGAAAACTTACTTTTTCAGAGGGAATTTTAATCTGAATAGTGCTTATTTCCCATGAACTATGTTTCTGTCAACTTTCATAATAAATTTAAACTTAAATCACAAAATCTACTTGGGAAGATCCTACGAAGTACCCTGAATTACCTCACTAGGGGCAAATTATATCATAGACCCCTCTTATTTGGGCACAGGCTACATATTGCACTTGCATTAATGCTTCCAGCCCTCATAACAACATTAAAAATAAAAAAATAACAAATTATAAAGATACCAAAACGCAATCAAGGAGGGAAAAGTAAAGCTAACTCAGGGTAAAAAGTGTTAATTACTTTGCAATTAATTACTTAGCAATTATTCTGGAACAACTTGTGGAGGTGAAGAGAGATGAGAGATATTTTGGAGTACAATGGCTAATGGGTGTTCATTAGAAAGAGGAACTTCATGAAGAAAAATATCACAAACACTGTATGCCAGAGCCTAAACTTAGAAGATGGCCCAACATATACCTAGGATAGAAACCAGCCATATTTAATAATAGAGACTAGAAAACAAAAAACATACAACCCAGAAATACTTTCACTACAACCTTTCTCTTTAACTCAAGTTGAGATGCAGAAAGATTATTTGAAGCAATAGACCTGCAAGGGCGTATTTTAAGATAATGCACTTATTGATAAGATGAGTGCCATTAGCACTAAACTTCAACTCTAAATGCAAAATGTAAAGAGAGCAAATTAATTTAGGTTAAATAAAAAGGATACAATAGAGATATATATTAAATACATGTTATTTGCTTATAAAAGAGATAACATTAAATACACATTCATGCTTTATTTTTAAAGTAATTACTGTTTAGTAATAAAAACAATTTTAAATAGGTTTGTGCAATATTTAAATGTTAAGCTGTTGAGGCATTCACAAATCTTTCCTGTCACTTATTCTAAGACTACATGGGATCTTAGACTCTAAGCTCAAGTACGGAATAGTTTGTTGTTGTTGTTTTGCCTTCCCCACAACATTTAACTCAATGCTTAACACACAACAGGTGCTTAATAGAGTGAGGTGTTTTTTGTAATGCTGAATGAAAACTGAATTTCTGTCTTTAATTACCTAATATTTTTATCAGTAATTATAAAAAGCAACCCATACATTTTATGATACTAGTTCACTATTCCTGAAATATTATTTCTCCATTTCAGAATTCAGAGTGGCAAATACTCTAAACTAATCCCACTCTAAATACCTACACTTAAGTTACAGGAACTCAAAAATAACAACAAAATAAAGAATCACAGATACACTCTTCCTAAGACGCAGTGAAGACAAAGTGAGTCTATACCACCATCTAGTGGCTCCAGAAAATGAAACTAAGAAAAAAACTTACCAAGATTAGTATCACCAAATATAACCATCTTGGGTTTACATGTAGAATACTGCTCACCTACCCACTTGGGCTAGCATTGAATCTACCTCTCTTGCTTCCTTCTGAAAATCTGAATTAGCCCGACCTTTTGACAAAACTAAGCAGGAACACTATCAAATAGGTTATTTCCTTTGCACATCTTATAAAATTTCTACTGCCCTTCATATGATACCTATTTGTTACATGAGGTGTAAAAACTGCTTTTTCATACTCACAAGGACAGATAGGAAATAAATAAAAATTAGTCAATGTCAAGCGTTAGCAAGAATATGGTACAAACAAAACAAAACAAAATTAAATTTAAAAATATATGTGTGCTGCTATTAAGTGTATACAATGGAAAACTGGCATTACTTGGTAAGGCTGAATATGTGCATATCTTCAATCCCACTCCTACTTATACAAATCAGCAGTGGTCCTTAACCTTCAATCCACAGATCCCCTGGATGATCTATGGATAAAAATTAACGGGACTGATAACTGGGGAAAAATTACAGTGTTATTTTCACTAACCTCAAAGTGAAATTTAGTATTTCCCTAACCCAGACCTATTTATATTTGAGTTCTACCAAGTTATCTAAGAACAGGGTGTCTTCATCTTATCCAAGTGGTTCAGCCAAAAAAAAAAAAAAAAAGAAAAGAAAGAAAGCTGCTTAAACCATTTATTTTTTCATAACCAGATAAAACTAACACATGAAAATAAAGGTGTTTGGCCTATTTCGCTAATGAACAGAGTTAGGGAAATAATAAATAAAACATGGATAGAATATTCATATTCTATGCAATAGTATGTTCCACTAATGGCAATATTTGGCCCAACCCTTATGCAGATAACAACTATAAACTCTAGATGAAAATATTTTCAATAACTTCCTACGAACACCAGAGAATGACATAAGCAGCAGACCCTGGAGGGGGGATGTCACCATTTGCAAGAAGGATCTGTACAACATGAGTTTTCCTTTGGCAGCTTTTAGCATAAGGGAAGGAGGCCCTAGTGTGACTCACACTCAGACAGAAACAGCTTAGTGGCTTGAAGAACCAGAGGTCAAACTTCAGCATGAACACGCCAGTTGGAAACACGGGAGAGAAAAGTTAAAGAATAGAGAAAGAGAATGAGAGTCCCAACTTTTCTGCATAAGCTCTGCCAAACAAGTGCTAACTCTTAAGCTACCTACATGTAAGGCAAAGTCCAACAGCCCTGCTAAGGCTAAAAGACACAAATAGAGATTTCAGCTGCTGTCCACATCAGGGAAGACAGAATTTGACATTTGAATTCTACCATGTTACGGCCTTCTAAAATAAAAAAATAAGTGTTAATGGAAAATTCCATTTTCTAATATCACCACAGAAATATTTCCAGTCCAATCAGCTTTTCTAGAATTTTTCCAGTGTCTCCATCAACAGGTAGTTTATTTCCTCTTTCCTTTTAATACAATAAGCCTTTATGATTACGAATACAACATAGCAGAACATTAGTTGACTTCCAAAGCTAGACATAAAAAGTGATTTGGCTTTCCACCTGGCTCAGTCTGTCTCTCTATTTATGTTTCTCTCTCTCTCTCTCTCTCTCTCTCTCTCTCTCTCTCTCTCTCTCTCTCTCTCTCTCTCTCTCTCTCTCCCTCTCTCTTTTTCTTTATTTCTCATCCATAGATCCTTGCCATTATATTTTCAGGAAACCACCAACAGTAAGCATTTCACTATCACCCATATAAGAGAGCCAGCATTAAGATGATTCCAGCTCCCAAAGTTCAAGCTTGGAGTAGCTTGATGGAGAAGAGATCTATCCTATTCACTATTTTGAGGTTGTGTTTTCTCTAATTACATCCAAAGGAATCTTTGTTGATACCAAAGGCAATCACAAGGACCTCATCTTTCCCAAATACTCTCCTAAATCCCACAACCAGATGAGGTAGCAACTTCTTCCTTTGAACCACAGAGAACATATGATCTGTTTTATCTTGAAAAATCCTAGTGGACTGTTTCCCAGCAAAATACTGATAGCATCTCTTTTATTCTCAGAAGTGTCTGGTGTATACTCTATTTTCATCCAAATGATTCCCAGTAGCTCCTGATTTCCATCCTAGGAAAGACTTTCTTCTCTATATTAAACATAATCTCCCCTTAAAGGCAGGCAATTATGGCTCAGTGACAGAATTCTCACCTGCCATGGCAGAGACCCAGGTTCGATTCCCAGAGCCTGCCCATGCCAAAAAAATAATAATTATAATCTCACCTTAAAAGTAAATTACTTGAGAGCCAGCCCGCCCACCCTCCTCTCCCTCTTTGTCCGCCGGCCCGGCGCGCGGCGCCCACGCCCCGCCAGCCAGCCCGCCCGCCCTCCTCTCCCTCTTCCCCCTTCTGCTCCAGCGGCACTCTATCCGCCATCTTATCCTTCCCTTTCTCCTCCTGCTCCGGCGGCTCTCCAACCACCACCGTGCCCTCTTCCGCCTTCACCGGCTCCTCCGCCACCGGCCTCGACAGCCTTGCCACCCTCACCTTTCCTCCTCCAGAACAGCTACTGGGGGAGTGGAGACAATACAGAGCAGCTCCCGGAGCCACGATGGAGATCAAAGGGACGGCGAACCCCATCCTGGAATGGCTGACTATCTGGGAGAACCAGCTCCGGTGAGATCGCCGAGGGGCGTGGGCTTTCCCAGGCGGGATGGCAAGCGGCCAGAGACCCTCCCTTCCTCCTTCCCAGGCCAGCTGGCATAATTGGGCAGGCGGTCCCCTTGGGCCGCGGCGGCTGGCGCCCCCACCACGCAAGGCCCCCCGGACCAACTGAGAGAGTTGGGTCAGAAATCCCCAGACTGCGGAGAACAGTGACCGGGGGGTCCCTTCCAAACACGTGACTCCCCGGTCCGGCTGGGAATAGTGCACTCTCCCGGGCTGCGACAGCTGGCGCACTCCCGCCACGCTTGGCGTTCCGGGCCAACTAGGAAATTCGGTCGGGCGCTCTCCCATGCTGCAGCGGCCGGCGATTTTCTGTGCCAGAAAATTCACAAATACATGGAGGCTCAACAACACACTCTTAAACAACAAGTGGGTCAAAGAAGAAATTGCAAGAGAAATTAGTAAATACCTCGAGGCGAATGAAAATGAAAACACAACATATCAAAACTTATGGGACGCAGCAAAGGCAGTGCTAAGAGGGAAATTACCCCGCGTTTGGACCCCGGGGCCGGCTGGCACTCTTCCAAGATGCTTCGGCTGCTGAACCTCCACTATGGCGAGAGTTTTCCAGAGTTAAAGGACCCACAGCAACTTTCACTGCTGGAACCCGTAGACAAACGTGTGCCACGAGCGCCACCTACTGGGCAGGATAAGAAAAACAGAACCCAGAGATTTCACAGAAAAATCTTTCAACCTGTGGGGTCCAACACCCAGGGAAATCTGACTAAATGCCCAGACACCAGCAGAAGATAACAGATCACACTCAGAAAATTGAAAATATGGCCCAGTCAAAGGAACAAACCAATAGTTCAAATGAGATACAGGAGCTGAAACAACTAATGCTGAATATACGAACAGAAATGGAAAACCTCTTCAAAAACGAAATCGATAAATTGAGGGAGGACATTAAGAAAACATGGGCAGAACAAAAAGAAGAAATAGAAAAACTGAAAAAACAAATCACAGAACTTATGGAAGTGAAGGATAAAGTAGAAAAGATGGAAAAAACAATGGATACCTACAATGATAGATTTAAAGAGACAGAAGATAGAATTAGTGACTTGGAGGATGGAACATCTGAATTCCAAAAAGAAACAGAAACTATCCGGAAAAGAATGGAAAAATTTGAACAGGATATCAGGGAACTCAAGGACAATGTGAACCGCGCATATATACGTGTTGTGGGTGTACCAGAAGGAGAAGAGAAGGGAAAAGGAGGAGAAAAACAATTGGAAGAAATTATCACTGAAAATTTCCCAACTCTTATGAAAGACCTAAAATTACAGATCCAAGAAGTACAGCGCACCCCAAAGAGATTAGACCCAAATAGGCGTTCCCCAAGACACTTACTAGTTAGAATGTCAGAGGTCAAAGAGAAAGAGAGGATCTTGAAAGCAGCAAGAGAGAAGCAATCAATCACATACAAGGGAAACCCAATAAGACTATGTGTAGATTTCTCAGCAGAATCCATGGAAGCTAGAAGACAGTGGGATGACATATTTAAGTTAATAAGATAAAAACTGCCAACCAAGACTCCTATATCCAGCAAAACTGTCCTTTAAAAATGAGGGAGAAATTAAAACATTCTCAGACAAAAAGTCACTGAGAGAATTTGTGACCAAGAGACCAGCTCTGCAAGAAATACTAAAGGGAGCACTAGAGTCAGATACGAAAAGACAGAAGAGAGAAGCATGGAGAAGAGTGTAGAAAGAAGGAAAGTCAGATATGATATATATATAATACAAAAGGCAAAATGGTAGAGGAAAATATTATCCAAACAGTAATAACCCTAAATGTTAATGGACTGAATTCCCGAATCAAAAGACATAGATTGGCAGAATGGATTAAAAAAGAGGATCCTTCCATATACTGTCTACAGGAAACACATCTTAGACCCAAGATAAATATAAGTTGAAAGTGAAAGGTTGGGAAAAGATATTTCATGCAAATAACAACCAGAAAAGAACAGGAGTGGCTATACTAATATCCAACAAATTACACTTCAAATGTAAAACAGTTAAAAGAGACAAAGAAGGACACTATCTACTAATAAAAGGAACAATTAAACAAGAAGACATAACAATCATAAATATTTACACACCGAACCAGAATGCCCCAAAATACGTGAGGAATATACTGCAAACACTGAAAAAGGGAAATAGACACATATACCATAATAGTTGAAGACTTCAATTCACCACTCTCATCAATGGTCAGAACATCTAGACAGAGGATCAAAAAGAAATAGAGAATCTGAATATTACTATAAATGAGCTAGACTTAACAGACATTTATAAGACATTACATCCCACAACAGCAGGATACACCTTTTTCTCAAGTGCTCATGGATCATTCTCAAAGATAGACCATATGCTGGGTCACAAAGCAAGTCTTAACAAATTTAAAAAGATTGAAATCATACACAACACTTTCTCAGATCGTAAAGGAATGAAGTTGGAAATCAATAATAGGCGGACTGTCAGAAAATTCACAAATAAATGAAGGCTCAACAACACACTCTTAAACAACGAGTGGGTCAAAGAAGAAATTGCAAGAGAAATTAGTAAATACCTCGAGGCGAATGAAAATGAAAACACAACATATCAAAACTTATGGGACGCAGCAAAGGCAGTGCTAAGAGGGAAATTTATTGCCCTAAATGCCTTTATCAGAAAAGAAGAAAAGGCAAAAATGCAGGAATTAACTGTCCACTTGGAAGAACTGGAGAAAGAAGAGCAAAATAATCCCAAAGCAAGCAAAAGGAAAGAAATAACAAAGATTAGAGCAGAAATAAATGAAATTGAAAACATGAAAACAATAGAGAAAATCAATAAGACCAGAAGTTGGTTCTATGAGAAAATCAATAAGATTGATGGGCCATTACAAGACTGACAAAAAGAAGAAGAGAGAGGACACAAATAAATAGGATCAGAAATGGAAGAGGAGACATAACCACTGACCTCACAGAAATAAAGGAGGTAATAACAGGATACTATGAGCAACTTTACGCTAATAAATACAACAATTTAGATGAAATGGACGGGTTCCTGGAAAGACAAGAACAACCAACTTTGACTCAAGAAGAAACAGATGACCTCAACAAACCAATCACAAGTAAAGAGATTGAATTAGTCATTCAAAAGCTCCCTAAAAAGAAAAGTCCAGGACCAGACGGCTTCACATGTGAATTCTATCAAACATTCCAGAAAGAATTAGTACCAACTCTCCTCAAACTCTTCAAAAAAATCAAAGTGGAGGGAAAGCTACCTAATTCATTCTATGAAGCCAAAATCACCCTCATACCAAAACCAGGCAAAGATATTACAAAAAAAGAAAACTACAGACCAATCTCTCTAATGAATATAGATGCAAAAATCCTCAATAAAATTCTAGCAAATCGTATCCAACAACACATTAAAGGAATTATACATCATGACCAAGTAGGATTCATCCCAGGTATGCAATGATGGTTCAACATAAGAAAATCAATTAATGTAATACACCACATCAACAAATCAAAGCAGAAAAATCACATGATCATCTCAATTGATGCAGAGAAGGCATTTGACAAGATTCAACATCCTTTCCTGTTGAAAACACTTCAAAAGATAGGAATACAAGGGAACTTCCTTAAAATGATAGAGGGAATATATGAAAAACCCACAGCTAATATCATCCTCAATGGGGAAAAATTGAAAACTTTCCCCCTAAGATCAGGAACAAGACAAGGATGTCCACTATCACCACTATTATTCAACATTGTGTTGGAAGTTCTAGCCAAAGCAATTAGACAAGAAAAAGAAATACAAGGCATCAAAATTGTAAAGGAAGAAGTAAAACTATCACTGTTTGCAGACGATATGATACTATACATAGAAAACCCAGAAAAATCCACAATAAAACTACTAGAGCTAATAAATGAGTGCAGCAAAGTAGCAGGCTACAAGATCAACATTCAAAAATCTGTAGCTTTTCTATACACTAGTAATGAACAAGCTGAGGGGAAAATCAAGAAATGAATCCCATTTACAATCACAACTAAAAGAAGAAAATACCTAGGAATAAATTTAACTAAAGAGACAAAAAACCTATATAAAGAAAACTACAAAAAACTGCTAAAAGAAA
The DNA here is from genome assembly GCF_023851605.1 of Tamandua tetradactyla. Lineage (NCBI taxonomy): Eukaryota > Metazoa > Chordata > Mammalia > Pilosa > Myrmecophagidae > Tamandua > Tamandua tetradactyla. Next base: position 23,387,863 of record NC_135328.1, on the reverse strand, counting down.
TCACAGAAGACCTAAATAGATGGAAGGGCATACCGTGTTCATGGATTGGAAGACTAAATATAATTAAGATGTCAACCCTACCTAAACTGATCTACAGATTCAATGCAATACCAATCAAAATCCCAACAACTTATTTTTCAGAATTAGAAAAACCAATAAGCAAATTTATCTGGAAGGGCAGGGTGCCCCGAATTGCTAAAAACATCTTGAGGAAAAAAAAATGAAGCTGGAGGACTCGCGATGCCAGACTTTAAGGCATATTATGAAGCCACAGTGGTCAAAACAGCATGGCATTGGCATAAAGATAGATATATCGACCAATGGAATTGAATAGAGTGCTCAGATATAGACCCTCTCATCTATGGACATTTGATCTTTGATAAGGCAGTCAAGCCAACTCACCTGAGACAGAACAGTCTCTTCAATCAATGGTGCCTAGAGAACTGGATATTCATATGCAAAAGAATGACAGAAGACCCGTATCTCACACCTTATACAAAAGTTGACACAAAATGGATCAAAGATCTAAACATTAGGTCTAAGACAATAAAACAGTTAGAGGAAAATGTAGGGAGATATCTTATGCATCTTACAACTGGAAGTGGTTTTATGGACCTTAAACCTAAAGCAAGAGCACTGAAGAAAGAAAGAAATAAATGGGAGCTCCTCAAAATTAAACACTTTTGTGCATCAAAGAACTTCATCAAGAAAGTAGAAAGACAGCCTACACAATGGGAGATAATATTTGGAAATGACATATCAGATAAAGGTCTAGTATCCAGAATTTATAAAGAGATTGTTCAACTCAACAACAAAAAGACAGCCAACCCAATTACAAAATGGGAAAAATACTTGAACAGACACCTACCAGAAGAGGAAATATGGATGGCCAAGAGGCACATGAAGAGATGCTCAATGTCCCTGGCCATTAGAGAAATGCAAATCAAAACCACAATGAGATATCATCTCACACCCACCAGAATGGCCATTATCAACAAAACAGAAAATGACAAGTGCTGGAGAGGATGCGGAGAAAGAGGCACACTTATCCACTGTTGGTGGGAATGTCAAATGGTGCGACCACTGTGGAAGGCAGTTTGGCGGTTCCTCAAAAAGCTGAATATAGAATTGCCATACGACCCAGCAATACCATTGCTAGGTATCTACTCAAAGGACTTAAGGGCAAAGACACAAACAGACCTTTGCACACCAATGTTTATAGCAGCATTATTTACAATTGCAAAGAGATGGAAACAGCCAAAATGTCCATCAACAGAAGAATGGCTAAACAAACTGTGGTATATACATACGATAGAATATTATGCAGCTTTAAGACAAGATAAACTTATGAAGCATGTAATAACATGGATGGACCTAGAGAACATTATGCTGAGTGAGTCTAGCCAAAAACTAAAGGACAAATACTGTGTGGTCCCACTGATGTGAACGGACATTCGAGAATAAACTTGAAATATGTCATTGGTAACAGAGTCCAGCAGGAGTTAGAAACAGGGTAAGATAATGGGTAATTGAAGCTGAAGGGATACAGACTGTGCAACAGGACTAGATACAAAAACTCAAAAATGGACAGCACAATAATACCTAATTGTAAAGTAATCATGTTAAAACACTGAATGAAGCTGCATCTGAACTATAGGGGTTTTTTTTTGGTTTTTTTTTGTTTTGTTTTGGTTTTTTTGTTTGTTTTTCTACTATTATTACTACTTTTATTTCTTTTCTCTATATTAACATTCTATATCTTTTTCTGTTGTGTTGCTAGTTCCTCTAAACTGATGCAAATGTACTAAGAAACGATGATCATGCATCTATGTGATGATGTTAAGAATCACTGATTGCATATGTAGAATGGTATGATTTCTAAATGTTGTGTTAATTTCTTTTTTTTTCCGTTAATAAAAAAAAAAATAAAAAAGTAAATTACTTGAGGGAACTTCCAGGGAAGATGGCAAAGTAGGGAACTGCAGGACACAGTCCTCCTCTCAAAGCAGCTAATGGATAGGCAGAAACTGTCTGAAATAACACTTCTGGGGCTCCAGAGGACAGGGGGAGCACTGTATAACCTCCAGGAAACAGCAGGGCGGGGAGATGAGAAGCTATGGCAAAAGGAAAAAAACTGTGAGTGAATTCCCCTGCAGCAGTGGCCGCTGCCAATCCCCTACCCTTGAGGCAAGCACCCTTGGTAGGGTCTTTGGCTGGCTGCTGTTGATGGAGAGGGACATAGAGGCCCTCTTCCCCAGTTAAAGTGAGGGGCACAGGTGAGTGCTGAATATGACTTCTGATTGATGAGTCTGGAGTGCTGTTTCCTGGCTCTGAATCAGTTTTAGCCTGCCCTGGAAAGATTTTCCTGTAGACACTGTTTCAGCATCACTCTTGTCAATGGTAGAGCCTGTGGAGGTTGAAAAACTACTTTCCCACTTTAAGGCCTGTGTCATAGTTTGCTGATGCCCACCATCTGCTGGGCATGCCAGAAAGCACAGCTTTGGGGAGTCAAATAAAAAGGCTTTTTACCTTGTCTTGACCTTCTCCCCAAGGTCCTTGAAAACTGGACTATAATCCCTTAATGGTCTTCCACCCTATTTTCATCAGTTCATCACAGGCAATTTTAACAATTTACAAAGAGTTGAACCAAGAGTTAAAAAAAAAAAAAGAGCCTTAACAGAGAGTTCAAATAGAGTCGAGAGGCTACTCTGTAGGTTGTTGCTCTTACACAAGTTTCAGGTTAGGCAGACCTTGCTACCTATCATAACCTGCCAACTCCCAACCAGGACCATTCCAGTCAATCCTTAGGAACACCTAGGGCAATATATAAGATTTCACAGGGTTCCATGCACTAGAGTAACTTTCCAGAAACCTACAAGCACCAGATGGGTCCCTGGTCCAGATAAATCTTGAAACCTAGCCCAGCCTCTCCAGAATATCAGATAGTTCCATCTTCCTACCTCATATTAGTGACAGACCCTTCCAATATCAAAAGTTTATAATTGCCATAGCCAAACAACCCTAGAGAGGTATGGAAAGATCAAAGATGATGGTAGAGTTATATAGTGACAATAAGATTTAACAAATGAATATGAATGCTGAATCATTAAATGGATATCTTTTAGTCTCCAGTATTTTAGAGCAGATAGAAGTAAAAACCTAAAATTCTGAAATCGTAACCCATGTCAAAGTCTGAAATATGTTCTACAACTAATTGTGGTGCTGTGCTTTGAAATTTATAGCTTTTCTGTATATATGTTATTTTTCACAAAAAAAGAAGGAAAAAAAGTGATGATAAAAAAAATACATTTAAGCCCTCTAGTCTCCTATATTCTGGAGCAGCTAGAAGGAAAAATATGAGAGGATCATATGGTAGCCTATGACAAACTCTGGGACCTGTCCTGTAACCACTTGTTGAAGAGTGCTTTGAAAACTATTGCTTTTTTATTTCTTTGCTTTGTATATATGTTATACTATACAACAAAAAAGTAAAAAAAATAAATTTAAAAAAAGCCCTAACTCAAAGTCAATCAACAATAAAACCCCAGGTAAGAGAGAAACTATCAGAGAAAACAAGATAATTTCAAGATAATCAGATGACTAGACATCAGCAAAAAATAACAAGCCCTTCTAAGAAACAGTAATATGTGGCCCAATCAAAGGAACAAAATATCACAGGATACACAGCATTTGGAACAACAGATGAAATGTGTTCAAATAAATCTCCTAAATCAATTCAAGGAGATGAAGGAAAATATGGCTAAAGAGATAAAAGATATTAACAAGACACTGAGTGAGCATAAAGAAGAATTTGAAAGCACGCAAAAAAAAAAAAATACAGAACTTATGGGAATGAAAGTCACCACAGAAGAGACTAAAAATACACTGGAGGCATACAAGAGCAGATTTGAACATATAAAAGAAAGAATCAGCAAACTAGAAGACAGGACATTCAAAATTGTACAGCAGAACAGATAAAGAAAAGAATGGAAAAAATGGATCAAGGTCTCAGGGAACTGAATAACAGCATGAAGTGTACAAACATATATATCATGGGTGTCCCAGAGGGAGAAGAGAAGGGAAAAGAGGCAAAAAAAAATTTTTTTTTCAGAAATAGTAGCCAAAAATTTTCCAGTGCAACTGAAAGACATAAATATAAATGTCCAAGAAATGCAACATATTCCAAACTGAATAAATCCTAACAGACCTCCTCCAACACACATACTAATTGGAATGTCAAATGCTGACAATGAAGACAGAAATATGAAAGCTGCAAGAGAAAAGTGATTCATCACATATGAGGGACACTCTATAAGATGAAGTGCAGATTTCTCATCAGAAACCATGGAGATGAAAAGGCAGTGGTATGGTATCTGTGAGGTACCAAAAGAGAAAACCGCCAGCCAAGAATTTTTTTTTCTGGCAAAACTGTCCTTCAAATATTTGTGCCTACAAATATTCAAGGAATTATCTATTTGTTTTTATGGGTGAAACACATGTACATATGGTATGGAAATTAACATGTTATGCCTCATCAGCTCCAAGTGTGCATGTATAATTTTCTTCAATTACTGTATCTTTCAGTGTTTTCAAAGGATGTGAGGAAGGCAAATAGCTGCCTGGAGGCAAGACCTTACAAAAATGGCTTTACCTTGGCATATAGTCATCATAGGCCTAGAGACAGCCCTCGGCTTTTCTATTTCTGTTTAAGTCTCATTTCCTCCATGCAATGTCGCCACAATCCAAATATATATATTGCTGTCTTTTATGGTTGGTATTGAATATGTAATCTTGAGTTTTGTTTTGATTACTTTTTCATTATTCTATGTTCTGTGTTGAGCATCCCACATTGTTATAATATTTTTTTGTCAAGAGAGAAAACAGTTCATTTCATTGTAGTTTACAAAACCGCAATTGCATTCCAGTTTTGCTTCTCGGAGGTAACATCCAATTCATATTTTGTTTGTACTATTTATGTTCAGTGCCTTTGAATGTTTCACTCACACAGGTGACTGACTTCAACGGGTCATTAAGTTCAACCCCTTGTAGAAAATTTAACAAGGACTTACATTAATTTTTTAATTAGTTTGTTAATTTAACTCTCAAAGAGCAACCTTGATTCCAATGTCGTGAAGTTTATTGCTTTGTGACCTACCCCCATGTACCACCTTGAAATGAATTCATGTGAGCTCAAAGGAAGTAAACTCTTGCTTTTGCAATCACATAGTAAATGAGAACTTATTCATGGCACTAGATTCTTGATGAATAGTGTTTGAAATATTTCTGTTTTGTTTTTCTTTATGTTAAAATTTTACATGATTTCTTATGTGATCCTTTTTTAAAAATATTTTTATTAATAAAACAACATAAAAACATACAAACATTCCATACATGGCATACAATCGATGGCTCACAATATCATCACATGATTGTATATTCATCACCATGATCATTTCTTTGAACATTTGCTCCACTCCAAAATAAGAAATAAAGTAGAAAAAAGAAAAAACTCATGCATATCACACCCTTCACCCCTCCCTCTTATTGACCAGTAAAATTTCCATTTACCCAATTTATTTTAACCTTTGCTCCCGTTATTATTTGTTTATTTTTTATCCATAATTTTTACTCATCTGACCATTCAATAGATGAAAGGAGCATTAGGCACAGATTGTGATTTTCACATATAGTAAAAGCTATATCATTATACAACCATCTTCAAGAAACATGGCTACTGGAACACATCTCTACAGTTTTAGGTACTTCCCTCTAGCCACTCTAATACACCATACACTAAAAAGGGATATCTACATAATGCATAAGAATAACCTCCAGGATAACCTCTCAACTCTGAAATCTCTCAGTCACTGACACTTTATTTTGTATCATTTCTCTCTTCCCCTTTTTGGTCAAGAAGGTTTTCTCAATCCCTTGATGCCAAGTCCCAACTCATCCCAGGATTTTTGTCCCACATTGCCAGGGAGGTTTACGCCCCTGGGAGTCATGTTCCCGGTAGAGAGGAGAGGGCAGTGAGTTCACTTGCTGTGTCAGCTTAGAGAAAGAGAGGTGATATGGTCCTTTTTATAGTTCTATAATTTCCCACACATCTAAGGACATATTAATACCTATACTACTTTATTTGTTTTATGCTCTCCTAAAACTTTTCCAAGCCAGCCTGAAAATAAGGATGACCTGGGTTGGCTGAAACCATTATGTACATCTCAAACTATATCCAACAAATCAGAATATCCAGGGAAGAGATGAGCTAATCTGTATTCTCGATATAAAACTGCATGATTCTCATCATATGAGAATTATGGGAAACTGACTCGGAAAACTAAAAAGGAGAGCCTGAACCTTATCAATTAATGTTTTTAGTATGTTGCCCTCAAATTAAGGCCATAAGAATAGTCTATGTCAGAATTTATGAAAAAATATGTTGTCTGCCAGAGGGTGGTGGTTTAGAGGTATGTACCCTAGAAAAATCTGTTCTGAAACTTAATTCATTCCTGTGGGTGTGAGCCCATTATAAGTAGGACCTTTTGATGAGGTTACTTCAGTTAAAGTGTGGCTCAATTTTATCAGGGTGGGTCTTAATCCTGTTGCTGAAGGCCTTATAGGGAGGCTCACAGACAAAGAGAAGTTCAGAGGGAAAAACCAGAAGCTGAACATCAGTGGAATCTGGAAGGAAAGGGAGAAGCTGGGGAAGGCTGCTGTGTTGCACCCATTTTCTCTCTCATCAGGTTTCTAGCAGTTAAATACATAAAGTTGTGTATTAAGTTTTAGGTTGTTATCAGCAAAATCTCACAGGATAACTGTTCTGAGAATTCTTGTTTTACTCTTCTTTTGCTGTAGCCTCAGAAGTAAGGCTCTCAGAACCAAAGAAACTCTTATGAAGTTGCAGAGCTTGTGGCTTCAAATCTGTAATACTGAACTCAAAACAAATGTTTTTTGCTACAACACCACAATTGCCTCAATAGAGCTTCCAAATACATTTGTTGCTTTTCTGAATAGAGAGAGAAAAAATTAGATTCCATTAGTAGAAACCAAGTGATCTCATTTAGAAACATTAGTGATGCTTTTTCTTTCTACTTTTGTTTTGTTTTGCCTGGTGAAGGACTTGGGAAACAATTAATGGCATCAACCTTCCTTCTCTGTATTTCTAGAGACTCTTCCTTTAAACTATGAAGTGAAAGAAGTGAATTTCTTGGGCCGAGTGAAGAGTTGTCTTAATGGTTACTCAAGGATTGATACGGAAGCAATCAGCCAACATCAAGCTATGAGTGAAGCAACAAATCCTTGGTGTTTACTTCACCTGAAGCTGGACACTCTATATTTTTATTAACAGTGTTGAGGGATATCACAGGCACCAGAGGTAGAAATGTCCTTTCAGAAAAGTAGACACTTATGCACTGAAGAATGTTGACAGTAACGTGTGCTGAAGTTATCACAGTAGAGTTCTGAATCCAGGACATATGGGTTGTAAGCCACGCCCTCCTCATGTCAGAGGGGGAATAAAACACTGGGAGGTTAGAGTTAATGACTGATGGCCAGCAGTGTGCATAGTATTAGACTGGATGTTTTAAATATGAAGAAAAATAATTTAATGATTGTAGGGGATGTTCTTCATTCATTTCATTGAACACTAATTCAACACATGTATATTGAACATCCATCTTGTGCCAGCCACTCTACTAAGTATTTGGGATATATCATGAAACAGAACAGACAATGATTCCATTCCTCAGCACCTATATTGGAGTGGGGAAGAGAAAGAAAATAAACAATAATTATATAATTACATGAGTAAATTAGAAAGTGTGAACCATGACTAGCATGTCCAAGCATTGGCAAGGGAGCCAGTGGGGGTGGGGCAGAGTGAGTTAGAGGAAGAACTGGGAGAAGAGGTCAGAGAAGTAGCAAGCTGATCTTGCAGAGCTGTGTGGATCATTGAGGGACCTTGGATTTTTACCTTAAAAAGTTAGCTTACTTCTTTTTCCTTAAAACATCTGTATGCTGTGTTGAGATCAATCTGTTGGGGGTTAGGTATAGAGGTAGAGAGATTTCGGGAGACTGTTGCTGTAATTCTGAAAAAAACAAACAAACATTAGCTCAGGCCAGAGTGATAATTGTGGTGGTAGGATATAATCAAATTTTGGATATGTTCAGAAAATAGAGAAAACAGGATTTCCTGAAAGATTGCATAGGGATATGGAGGAAGAGAGACACCAAGGATGGCTTCAAGGATTTTAGCCTGAGCAGTGGGAAGAATGGAATTGTCATCCAGAGAGAGGAAAGGCTGTGGGTGGATTGGGCTGGGGGAGAATATCAGGGTTCAAAATATTCTCTAACATTGTCTAATAAATATGACAACTCTGCAGATGCATGTACAAGTCTTGCTTTTAGAGAAGTCTGGGCTACTGTTATGAATGTTATTTAAAACCAGGATTTATTTAAATAGTATTCAATGTTATTTAAAACTTGGATCAGATTACTTGGAGATTCAGTGTGGATAATTAAAAGAAGAGGTTGAGCTTGGGACATTGTAGAAATTGTACTCAGTACTGCGGATTCTTATCTGTCACTACCCAGGGTGAAACTTGTAATCTCCATTCTCCATGTTGAACCATGGAGATCTAGGCACATAGCTGTCCATCTTAGCTAGCAACAGTCATCATTCTTATTGAATTATTGTAACTGAATATTTATTATGTAAATTTAAAATACATATTTTATTCATTCCTTTATTGAAGATTGTTTCTAATCAGTGTCTTATTGTTGCTAATGCTGAAATGAACAACCTCTTCTATTTTATTTTCCTTTCTTTTTGATTACCCCTTAGAATAAATTCCTAAGTGTGGGTTTACTTCATCGAAAGCAATGAACAATCTTGTAGCTTGTGATAGAAAATGTTTATGGTTCTTGATATGTACATATATTTCCAAATGGTTTTTAAAAGTGATTATACCAATTTATTTTACATACTCTGGGTTTATTAAAATAGATCATATAATTAAATGAACTTATAACACTAATTCAACTAACATTGAATTGTCTAACACTATTTTTTCACAAGATAGTCTACCTATTGCTGTTTTCATTTTACTTTTTCCAGTCATTATATCTCTTCACTTTTCTCATTAAATGATAATTTGGGTAATTGTGTTACTGGGCCTGCAGAAGTAGGGAATTGGGGAAGATTCGGGTCTGTTTCCAGAAAAAAAGTATTTCATATACACTGTAATAGTTAGGTTTAGGTGTCAGCTTGGCTAGTGATGATGCCCTTTATTTTGTTGCTGTGGACTTAAATTATCAGCATGTGAAATTCATCTATGGCTAATTACATCTGTAATCAGCTAAGGGAAGTGACTTCTGTAATGAGTGACATTTAATTTGATTAGCTAGAGACTTAAAAGGAGAGCCAGAGAGAGAAAGAAGCAGCTCAGTGCAGCCCAGGACAGCTCATCTCACTGCACAGAGTTGACACAGACCCAGACATTTGGAGATGCAGAAAAGAAACACCCCGAAGAAAGCCATTTGAATCCAGCGGCCAGCAGATACCATCATGTGCCTTCCCAAATGATAGAGGAACTGTAAACTTGTAACTAAATAAATCCCCTTTATGAAAACCAGTCCATTTATTGTGTATTGCATTCTGACAGCCTTACCAAACTAAAACAGATTTTGGTACCAGGGGAGTGGGGAGCTGCTGTGTTTGCAAATACTGAACATGTTGGAATGGCATTTATAATGGATAAGGGGAGGATTCTGGAAGAATTATGAGAAGCTTGAAAGAGCAAGTACTTGCTTTGAAGAGACTATTGATGGAAATATGGACTCTAAAGATACTTCTGTTGAGGCCGTGCACAAAAATGAGGAATGTGTCATTACAGATTGTTTTAAGGTGGCAGAAAATTTGGTAAAGTTGAGTTTTGGTGCTGATGCAGGGGAGAATTTGAATGTGATGATCTGCAATGCTTGGTTGGGAAGATTTCCAAATTGAGTATGGAAAGTGCAGCCTGTTTTCTCCTTATAGCTTGTAGTAAAATGAGACAAGAAATGCATAAGCTAAGAACTGAGCTTTTGGGTACAAAGAAGCCAGAAACTCATGGTGTGGAAAATTCAGGACTTCTAGAGAGTGAGCCACTGGAAATAGTGCCCCTTGTAAGGATTTAACCAAACATGGAACCACTTAGTCACTACCGGACAATCCAGGATTGGAGATGGAATTATCCAGAAAGCATTTGTGTAAAGTCCTATTGTCTGATGACTGATGGCTTTGATCCTTTATGCTACATGCCAAGTCAACAAATTTTTTGTGAGATTTGTATAAACAGAACCACTGCCAGCCTGGACTAAAAGGGACAGAAAAAGGACAGAGTGAAGGAAAAATAACCTCAGAAGAGAACCATGGAAGCTATGGTCTGCAGCCAAGAAAGCTGGGACCCAGAAAGTCAATTTATTTGTGCATGTGAAGGGGGTGAGCTTGTCCCAGAGGCAGAGGGTGGCCCTTCCACTTCAATGCTTAGGAACAGTTCTGGTTCCACAGCCTCAGAGAGGGTAGAGCACATTTCCTGAGGATTGGGAGGAGCTCAGCTACCTTCAGCTGTTCTGAAGGGATTGAGATGTGCCTTGGGGATAACAGAGAATCTGGGTGCCACCCAGATGTGTGAAGAGGGTTGGGTCAAGGAAAAGGTGGTCTCCCCAATGTTCCCTAATGTTTCAGCCCTCATCCCAATGTATGGAGAGAACAGGGCCGCTGCATGAGTCTTTGGAATGGTAGGATATGCTGCTTTCTAAATTCTGAGGATGAATCTCAAACTTTGAAACCTAATGGAGTTTGCTTTGCAGGTTTTCAGAATTGTTTAGGTCCAGTGTGATGGTTAGGTTCAGGTGTCTATTAGGCCAGGTGATGGTATCCAGTTGTTCTTTTTGCTAAGGACTTAAATCATCAGCATGTGCAATTTACATATGGTTGGTTACATCTGTGGTCAGCTAAGGGGAGTGTCTTCCACAATGAGTGTCATTTTAATTTGATCGACTGAAGGCTTAAAAGGGGAAGTCAGAAGAGAGAGCTGCGGTTCAGAACAGCTCAGTATAGGTCTGTAGCCCAGCAACTTAGCACACCTCTGCTCGGCACTCAGAGCCCACAGAGACCCAGACATTTGGACCAGGGGAAAGCCATCTGAACCAGACAGAAGCTGGGAGAGAGGCCCAGCAGACATTGCCAAGTGCCTTCTAAAATTTGTAAATTTGTAAATAAATAAAACCCCTTTATAAAAGCCATTTCATTTCTGGTATATTACATTGTAGCAGCTTCAGAAAACTAAAACATCTGGTGACCCCTGTTTTCCTTCCAATTTCTCCCAATAGTGATGGGATCATTTATCCTATGACTGTTCCTTCTCTGTATATTAGAAGCAGACAACTTACTCTAAGTTCACAGGTTTACAGTCAGAAGAGAATTTTGCCTTAAGACAGGCCATTCCTGTAACTGACTTTGAGGTGATTGCATACTATTTTTTATTTCGGTATTGTGTTTGTATTGTTACTGAAATGATTTAAGGCTTTTGTGATATTGTGAAGAAACAGCTGCATTTCGTATATGGAAAGATTTAGTGCATTGTATGCAGGACAGATGAGCATTGTTAAGTAAGAAGAATATGTCTGTTATTGTTTTCTATTTAGAGATTAAGCATGGTTTAAGCTGATGTGTATAGTTGTCAAGTTGACAAGGGATGGACACTGTAGAAGTTAGGTTCAGGCATCAACTTGGCTAGGTAATGATGCCCAGTTGTTCTGTTGCTTTAGGCTTAAATCAATAGCATGTGAAATTCATCTGCGGCTGAGTACATCTGCAGTTGGCTAAGGAGAGTGCTTCTGAAATGAGTGATGTTTAATTTGATTAGCTTAAGGCTTAAAAGGAGAGTCGAAAGAGAGAAAAGCAGCTCAGCGCAGCCCAACACAGCTCAGCTTTGCATTCAGAGACAACACACACCCAGACATTTGCAGATGCAGAAAGGAAATGCACCAGGGAAAGCTACTTAAACCCAGAGGCTGGGAAGGAAGGCCAACAGATGTCCAGTGTGTCTTCCCATGTGACAGAGAAACTCGGAGGAAAAGCAGCTGCCTTTCCTCTGAGGAACTGTAAATTTGTAATTTAAAAAGTCCCTTTATTTTTATTAATTAAAAAAAGAATTAACAAAACTATTAGAAATCATTCCATTCTACATGTACAATCGGTAATTCTTAATAACATCACATAGTTGCATATTCATCATTTCTTAGTACATTTGCATCGATTTAGAAAAAGAAATAAAAAGACAACAGAATAAGAATTAAAACAATAATAGAAAGAGAAAAAAAAAAACCTATACCTCACATGCAGCTTCATTCAGTGTTTTAACATAATTGCATTACAATTGGGTAGTATTGTGCTGTCCATTTCTGAGTTTTTATATCCAGTCCCGTTGTACAGTCTGTATCCCTTCAGCTCCAATTACCCCTTCTCTCTTTTTTTTTTAATTAATGGAAAAAAAGAAATTAACCCAACATTTAGAAATCATACCATTCTACATATGCAATCAGTAATTCTTAACATCATCACATAGATGCATGATCATCATTTCTTAGTACATTTGCATCGGTTTAGAAGAACTAGCAACATAACCGAAAAAGATATAGAATGTTAATATAGAGAAAAAAAATAAAAGTAATAATAGTAAAATCAAAACAAAACAAAACAAAACAAAACAAAACAAAAACCTATAGCTCAGATGCAGCTTCATTCAGTGTTTTAACATGATTACTTTACGATTAGGTATTATTGTGCTGTCCATTTTTGAGTTTTTGTATCTAGTCCTGTTACACCATCTGTATCCCTTCAACTCCAATTGCCCATTATCTTACCCTGTTTCTACCTCCTGCTGGACTCTGTTACCAATGACATATTCCAAATTTATTCTCGAATGTCTGTTCACATCAGTGGGACCATACAGTATTTGTCCTTTAGTTTTTGGCTAGACTCACTCAGCATAATGTTCTCTAGGTCCATCCATGTTATTACATGCTTCATAAGTTTATCCTGTCTTAAAGCTGCATAGTATTCCATCGTATGTATATACCACAGTTTGTTTAGCCACTCTTCTGTTGATGGTGATTTCGGCTGTTTCCATCTCTTTGCAATTGTAAATAACACTGCTATAAACATTGGTGTGCAAATGTCCGTTTGTGTCTTTGCCCTTAAGTCCTTTGAGTAGATTCTCAGCAATGGTATTTGCCACGTCCTCTTTTTCCTCCCCAGTGTGACACGGTTCCCTGGAAGGAAGGGCAGTGGCAAGGCCTTCAACACCCCAAAAGAGGACGAGGCATAAAATGGTGTAATAGAAAAATACTGGGATTAATGACACTAATTGTGTGTTTCTTGTTGCTGGTTGTGCTCCAAGCATTATATCAAAACGAATCAGAAAGCAAAAGAATTGGAAAAAATGATACAAATTGTACAAATTGCAAAACCTTGTTAATGACTGTTTGGAAAAAATTAGGTTGGGACGCCCCCATTAAGCAAGTCATGCTGCAGATAGAGCAGGCAGAAGTGCTTTTAGAACAAGTCACAGAAAAAAACCCCATAGAAAGTAAACACTTAAAATTAAAAAACCCTGCATTGAGCCATCCTAGAAATTTACTCCCCACCACGGCACCGGTCCATTGCTATAAAACAATAAAAAATCTAAGTAAACAATGTAACCTTTTAATCAAAACAAGCTAACCTTTAACCAGATTAAAATAGGTCTTGACATATTGCCTCACCTGTAGAATAATAGGAAAAGAAAGTCTAAACTCAGAAAACTACAAACACAATGTCTGCAGTTTAAGCCAATATCTTGCTGCTATTAAAATCTTGTGTAAATTTTCCTAAGAAAATCAGAACGTGTACTTTCGCTTTGCTTCCCTGAACCTGTAACTTTACCTAAAACGTAAGCCATGACACAACCATGATTCTGTGATACCTGTTTCCGTGCCAAGAATAAGGGTATAAAATCAGTTAAGTAAAAATAAATCTAAGCAACTCTTCTCAGAAAGGAATTCTCTAAGCTGTCTCTTGGTGTTCTTCTCGCGCCGACGACCCTCCACACCTTCAAGCCCGTTCCCTCTGCTGCTGCTGGACCATGGCAGGTATTGCTGGGTCGTATGGCAATTCTATATTCAGCTTTTTGAGGAACCGCCAAACTGCCTTCCACAGTGGTTGCACCATTTGACATTCCCACCAACAGTGGATAAGTGTGCCTCTTTCTCCACATCCTCTCCAGCACTTGACATTTTCTGTTTTGTTGATAATGGCCATTCTGGTGGGTGTGAGATGATATCTCATTGTGGTTTTGATTTGCATTTCTCTAATGGCCAGGGACATTGAGCATCTCTTCATGTGCCTTTTGGCCATTTGTATTTCCTCTTCTGATAGGTGTCTGTTCAAGTCTTTTTCCCATTTTGTAATTAGGTTGGCTGTCTTTTTGTTGTTGAGATGAACAAGCTCTTTATAAATTCTGGATACTAGACCTTTATCTGATATATCATTTCCAAATATTGTCTCCCATTGTGTAGGCTGTCTTCCTACTTTCTTGATGAAGTTCTTTGATGCACAAAAGTGTTTAATTTTGAGGAGCTCCCATTTATTTATTTCCTTCTTCAGTGTTCTTGCTTTAGGTTTAAGGTCCATAAAACTGCCTCCAGTTGTAAGATCCATAAGATATCTCCCAACATTTTCCTCTAACTGTTTTATGGTCTTAGACCTAATGTTTAGATCTTTGATCCATTTTGAGTTAACTTTTGTATAAGGTGTGAGAGATGGGTCTTCTTTCATTCTTTTACATATGGATATCCAGTTCTCTAGGCACCATTTATTGAAGAGACTGTTCTGTCCCAGGTGAGTTGGCTTGACTGCCTTATCAAAGATCAAATGTCCATAGATGAGAGGGTCTATATCTGAGCACTCTGTTCGATTCCATTGGTCGATATATCTATCTTTATGCTAATACCATGCTGTTTTGACCACTGTGGCTTCATAATATGCCTTAAAGTCAGGCAGTGCAAGACCTCCAGCTTCGTTTTTTTTCCTCAAGATGTTTTTAGCAATTCGGGGCACCCTGCCCTTCCAGATAAATTTGCTTATTGGTTTTTCTATTTCTGAAAAATAAGTTGTTGGGATTTTGATTGGTATTGCATTGAATCTGTAGATAAATTTAGGTAGAATTGACATCTTAACTATATTTAGTCTTCCAATCCATGAACACAGTATGCCCTTCCATCTTTTTAGGTCTTCTGTGATTTCTTTTAGCAGTTTTTTGTAGTTTTCTTTATATAGGTTTTTTGTCTCTTTAGTTAAATTTATTCCTAGGTATTTTCTTCTTTTAGTTGCAATTGTAAATGGGATTCATTTCTTGATTTCCCCCTCAGCTCGTTCATTACTAGGGTATAGAAAAGCTACAGATTTTTGAATGTTGATCTTGTAGCCTGCTACTTTGCTGTACTCATTTATTAGCTCTAGTAGTTTTGTTGTGGATTTTTGCAGGTTTTCGATGTATAGTATCATATCGTCTGCAAACAGTGATAGTTTTACTTCTTCCTTTCCAATTTTGATGTCTTGTATTTCTTTTTCTTGTCTAATTGCTCTGGCTAGAACCTCCAACACAATGTTGAATAATAGTGGTGATAGTGGACATCTTTGTCTTGTTCCTGATCTTAGGGGGAAAGTTTTCAATTTTTCCCCATTGAGGATGATATTAGCTGTGGGTTTTTCATATATTCCCTCTATCATTTTAAGGAAGTTCCCTTGTATTCCTATCTTTTGAAGTGTTTTCAACAGGAAAGGATGTTGAATCTTGTCAAATGCCTTCTCTGCATCAATTGAGATGATCAGGTGATTTTTCTGCTTTGATTTGTTGATATGGTGTATTACATTAATTGATTTTCTTATGTTGAACCATCCTTGCATACCTGGGATGAATCCTACTTGGTCATGATGTATAATTCTTTTAATGTGTTGTTGGATACGATTTGCTAGAATTTTATTGAGGATTTTTGCATCTATATTCATTAGAGAGATTGGTCTGTAGTTTTCTTTTTTTGTAATATCTTTGCCTGGTTTTGGTATGAGGGTGATGTTGGCTTCATAGAATGAATTAGGTAGTTTTCCCTCCACTTCGATTTTTTTGAAGAGTTTGAGGAGAATTGGTACTAATTCTTTCTGGAACGTTTGGTAGAATTCAGATGTGAAGCCATCTGGTCCTGGACTTTTCTTTTTAGGAAGATTTTGAATGACTAATTCAATTTCTTTACTTGTGATTGGTTTGTTGAGGTCATCTATGTCTTCTTGAGTCAGAGTTGGTTGTTCATGTCTTTCCAGGAACCCATCCATTTTATCTAAATTGTTGTATTCATTAGCGTAAAGTTGTTCATAGTATCCTGTTATTACCTCCTTTATTTCTGTGAGGTCAGTAGTCATGTCTCCTCTTCCATTTCTGATCTTATTTATTTGCATCCTCTCTCTTCTTCTTTTTGTCAATCTTGATAAGGGCCCATCAATCTTATTGATTTTCTCATAGAACCAACTTCTGATCTTATTGATTTTCTCTATTGTTTTCATGTTTTCAATTTCATTTATTTCTGCTCTGATCTTTGTTATTTCTTTCCTTTTGCTTGCTTTGGGATTAGTTTGCTGTTCTTTCTCCAGTTCTTCCAAGTGAACAGTTAATTCCTGCATTTTTGCCTTTTCTTCTTTTCTGATATAGGCATTTAGGGCAATAAATTTCCCTCTTAGCACTGCCTTTGCTGCATCCCATAAGTTTTGATATGTTGTGTTTTCATTTTCATTCGCCTCAAGGTATTTACTAATTTCTCTTGCAATTTCTTCTTTGACCCACTCGTTGTTTAAGAGTGTGTTGTTGAGCCTCCACATATTTGTGAATTTTCTGGCATTCCGCCTATTATTGATTTCCAACTTCATTCCTTTATGATCCGAGAAAGTGTTGTGTATGATTTCAATCTTTTTAAATTTGTTAAGACTTGCTTTGTGACCCAGCATATGGTCTATCTTTGAGAATGATCCATGAGCACTTGAGAAAAAGGTGTATCCTGCTGTTGTGGGATGTAATGTCCTATAAATGTCTGTTAAGTCTAGCTCCTTTATAGTAATATTCAGATTCTCTATTTCTTTATTGATCCTCTGTCTAGATGTTCTGTCCATTGATGAGAGTGGGGAATTGAAGTCTCCAACTATTATGGTATTTGTGTCTATTTCCCTTTTCAGTGTTTGCAGTGTATTCCTCACGTATTTTGGGGCATTCTGGTTCAGTGCATAACTATTTATGATTGTTATGTCTTCTTGTTTAATTGTTCCTTTTATTAGTATATAGTGTCCTTCTTTGTCTCTTTTAACTGTTTTACATTTGAAGTCTAACTTGTTGGATATTAGTATAGCCACTCCTGCTATTTTCTGGGTGTTATTTGCATGAATTATCTTTTCCCAACCTTTCACTTTCAACCTATGTTTATCTTTGGGTCTAAGATGTGTTTCCTGTAGACAGCATATAGAAGGATCCTGTTTTTTAATCCATTCTGCCATTCTATGTCTTTTGATTGGGGAATTCAGTGCATTAACATTTAGTGTTATTACTGTTTGGATAATATTTTCCTCTACCATTTTGTTTTTTGTATTATATATATCATATCTGACTTTCCTTCTTTCTACACTCTTCTCCATACCTCTCTCTTCTGTCTTTTCAGTTCTGACTCTAGTGCTCCCTTTAGTATTTCTTGCAGAGCTGGTCTCTTGATCACAAATTCTCTCAGTGACTTTTTGTCTGAGAATGTTTTAATTTCTCCCTCATTTTTGAAGGACAATTTTGCTGGATATAGGAGTCTTGGTTGGCAGTTTTTCTCTTTTAGTAATTTAAATATATCATCCCACTGTCTTCTAGCCTCCATGGTTTCTGCTGAGAAATCTACACATAGTCTTATTGGGTTTCCCTTGTATGTGATGGATTGTTTTTCTCTTGCTGCTTTCAAGATCCTCTCTTTCTCTTTGGCCTCTGACATTCTAACTAGTAAGTGTCTTGGAGAACACCTATTTGGGTCTAATCTCTTTGGGGTGCACTGTACTTCTTGGATCTGTAATTTTAGGTCTTTCATAAGAGTTGGGAAATTTTCAGTGAAAATTTCTTCCATTTGTTTTTCTCCTCCTTTTCCCTTCTCTTCTCCTTCTGGGACACCCACAACACGTATATTTGTGTGCTTCATATTGTCCTTGAGTTCCCTGATACCCTGTTCAAATTTTTCCATTCTTTTCCCGATAGTTTCCATTTGTTTTTGGAATTCAGATGTTCCATCCTCCAAATCACTAATTCTATCTTCTGTCTCTTTGAATCTATCATTGTAGGTATCCATTGTTTTTTCTATCTTTTCTACTTTGTCCTTCACTTCCATAAGTTCTGTGATTTGTTTTTTCAGTTTTTCTATTTCTTCTTTATGTTCAGCCCATGTCTTCTTCATGTCCTCCCTCAATTTATCGATTTCGTTTTTGAAGAGGTTTTCCATTTCTGTTCTTATATTCAGCATTAGTTGTCTCAGCTCCTACAGGAGCTGATACATCTCCTTTGAACTATTGGTTTGTTCTTTTGACTGGGCCATATTTTCAATTATTTGAGCATGATCCGTTATCTTCTGTTGGCGTCTGCGCATTTAGACAGATTTCCCTGGGTATTGGATCCAAAAGTTTGGAAGATTTTTCTGTGAAATCTCTGGGTTCTGTTTTTCTTATCCTGCCCAGTAGGTGGCGCTCATGGCACACATTTGTTTGTGGGTCCCACCAGTAAAAGGTGCTGTGGGACCTTTAACTTTGGAAAACTCTCGCCGTCTGGGAGGTTCGCTAGCCGAAGCGGCTTGGAAGAGTGCGAGCCGGCCCGGGGTCCGAACGCGGGGAGGGTCACTGGCCGCCGCAGCCCGGGAAAGCACCCGTCCGAATTTCCTAGTTGGCCCGGGGCGACAAGCGTGGCGGGAGGGCACCAGCAGCAGCAGCACGCCCGGGAGTGTGCACGTTCCCGGGAGTCACGGGTTTGGAAGGGGCCTCTCCCACCCATCACTGTTCTCCACGGCCTGGGGATTTCCGATCCAATTCTCTCAGTTGGTCCGGGGGACCGCACGTGGTGTGGGCACCAGCCGCCACGGTTTGAGGGGACCGCCTCTCCAATTCTCCCAGCCGGCCCGGGAAGGGGGAAGGGAGTGACTCCGGCCGCTTGCCGCCCTGCCCGGTAAAGCCCGCGTGCCTCGGCGATCTCACCCGAGCAGCTTCTCTCAGCCAGCCATCCGTTACAGGATGGGGTACGCTGTCTTTTTTATCTCTGTTATGGCTTTGGGAGCTGTTCTGTATCATTTCTACTCCCCTAGTAGCTGTCCTGGAGAAGAAACTAAGATCTGCACGTCTTACTAAGCCGCCATCTTCTCAAAAAAGTCCCTTTAATAGGACCAATCCATCTCTAGTGTATTGCATTCCAGCAACCTTAGTAAACTCAAACAATGATCAGTGTAAATAGCAAGTAACTTGCCAGGAAATAAACAGAATTCTTTAAAGGGAAATCAAATAATCATCCCTTAGTGACATAACATTTAAAATGGCCAGTCCCTAAACAAAATTACGAACATGCAAACAAGTTGAGAAATTATCCCTGAAATAAGCTAATCGATAGAAACAGACTCATAACTGACAGAGGTGATGGGATTAGCAGATAAGCAACTATCTGTATAAATACTTACTTATTTAAGTATTTAATAATATTTATTTATTCAAACCAGAAACAATATAAACATATAAACACACACACATAAATCACTTCATCACATCCTAATAAATTGTGTGAAAATCAGTAAGAAAAAGAAAATCTTAAAATCTGCCAGAGAAAGAAATCATTACATATAGAGAATAAATATCATACTGATGGCAGACATCTCATTGGAAGAATGCAACTCAGAAGAAATGTAACAATGTCTTTAATGTGATGAAACAATTAAAAAAAAAGACTTCATACCTGGAATTCTGCATATAGTAAAAATATCCTTTAAAATATTGAATGAACCCACTGATTTGAAACAATTATAATAAGTAAACTCATAGAGTCAGAATCTAGAATATAGGTTACCAGGGGATGGTGGGGGGGTAGATTGCAGATAAGGAATGGGAAAACAAGGCTTAAAATGTACAAGGTTCCTATCTGGAATGATGGAAGTGTTTGGTAATAAATGGTGATGATGATAGCTCAACATTGTAGACAGTTAGCAGCACTGAAAAGTATATCTGAATCTGCTACAAAAATGTTATATTGTATGCATGGTGTGCTGGTTTGACAAGAAGTATGCCCCCTAAGAAAAGCCATGTTTTAATATAAATCCCATTTCATAAACGTAGAATAATCTCTATTCAATACTGTATATTTGAAACTATGATAGGATCATCTCCCTGGATGATGTGATTTAATCAAGAATGGTTGTTAAAGTGGATTAGGGGATGACATGTCTCCACCCATTTGGGTGGATCTTGATTGGTTTATTGGAGTCCTATAAAAGAGGAAATATTTTGGAGAATGAAAGAGATTCAGAGAGAGCAACACTATGAAGCAGAGAGTCCACCAGCCAGCGACCTTTGGAGATGAAGAAGGAAAATGCCTCCCGGGGAGCTTCATGAAACCAGAAGCCAGGAGAAGAGGCTAGCAGATGATGCCGTGTTCACCCTGTGCCCTTCCAGATGAGAGAGAGAAGCCCTGACTGTGCTTGCCATGTGCCAATCCACTTGCGAGAGAAACCCTGAACTTCATCGGCCTTCTTGAACCAAGGTATCTTTCCCTGGATGCCTTAGATTGGACATTTCTATAGACTTGTTTTAATTGGGACATTTTCTCGGCCTTAGAACTGTAAACTAACATCTTATGAGACTCCCCTTTTAAAAAGCCATTCCGTTTCTGGTATATTGCATTCTGGCAGCTAGCAAACTAGAACACATGGTAATAGAATAAAAATTTAAAAAAAAATCATGGAACTGCACAACACAGTGAGGCCTAAGTTAAATCATGGACATTAATTAGTAGCACAATTATAAAAATATATTATTATCAGTTGTAACAAATGTTCTACATCAATGCAAAGTGTCGGTGGTGGGGTGGTACATGGGAACCGTGTGTTTTATGCATGATTGTTCTGTAAGTCTACAACCTCTCTAATAGAAAATAATTACTTAAAAAATAAAATAGAGAGAGGATGGAGCTCACGCGCGGCTGTGCAGGACTCGCCCAAAGCCGCTAGCGCGGGGAGGCTGCGCTCACCTTGGTCCATGGACGCCGGTGTGGCCGCAGCGTAAATGAGCCAGTTCAAGAAAGAAATCTCTAAGCATTTCAAATTGCATACTGACCAACTTGTGTTAATATATGCTGGAAAAATTTTAAAAGATCAAGATACTTTGATTCAGCATGGAATTCATGATGTACTTACTGTTCACCTTGTCATCAAAACACAAAACAGGCCTCAGGTTCATTCAGCTCAGCAAACAAACACCACTGGAAGCAATGTTACCACATCATCTGCTCCTAATAGTAGCTCCATATCTGGTTCTGCCCCTAGTAACCCTTTCGGTTTAGACCCTGGAACTTGCCAGGAATCCAGCAATGATGCGAAACCAGGACCGAGCTTTGAGTAACCTGGAAAGCATTCCAGGGGGATATAATGCTTTACGGCTCATGTGCACTGATATTCAAGAACCAGTGCTGAGTGCTGCACAAGAGCAGTTGGGTGGTAATCCATTTGCTTCCACAGTGAGCAATACATCATCAGGTGAAGGTAGTCAGCCTTCTCATACAGAGAATAGAGATCCATTACCCAATCCATGGGCTTCCCCGGTTTCCCAGAGCTCATCAGCTTCCAGTGGCACCACCAGCACTGCGGGTGGCACTGGTGGCAGTACTTCCAGGGGCAATGGTGGGCAGAGCACTACTGCACCAAATTTGGGGCCTGGAGTAGGAGATGCAGAATCCTGACACACATCAGCAATGTCAAACCCTAGAGCAAGGCAAGCCCTGTTACAGATTCAACAGGGCTTGCAGACATAGCAACGGAAGCCCCTGGCCTCATCCCAAGCTACAGATTTCAGCAACAACTGGAGCAGCTCAGTGCAATGGGATTTTTGAACCGTGAAGCAAACTTGCAAGCACTAATAGTAACAGGAGGTGATATCAATGCGGCTTTTGAAAGGTTATTGGGTTCCCAGCCATCATAGCAGCATTTCTGTATCTTGAAAAAATGTAATTTATTTTTGATAACAACCCTTAATCTTTAAAATTCCTGCTTTATTTCACTTAGACTCTTGGAGTTCTGTGCTAAATACCTGCTTTATTTCACTTAGACTCTTGGAGTTCTGTGCTATTATATAAACAAACCCAATATGATACATTTTAAGGTGGCATGCAGTAAGATGTGTGGGCTTTTCTTTTTGTGTGGGTTTTTTGTTTGTTGTTTATTTTGAACAGTGTGAATCAATGGTTTTTTTTTTCTTTTCCCATTTAAGACTACTGCATGCATCCAACGTTCTGCATTTATTGTAATTTTTTTAAAACAGCACCTTTTTATAGTTGGGTGAACTGATTTTTGTCCTGCGTCTGTCCAGTTTATTTGCTTTTTAAACATTAGCCTGAGGTAGTAATTTATGTAGAATGAAAGCATTAAAAAGAAGCAAAAAATAAAATAAAATAAAATAGATAAAAAAATCGAGGGGGGCACCTTAAGAATTAAAAAGATGAGTAAAGATATTACATGTTTATGTTTTACTGAAAATGTGCCAAATTTGCTTTCATTTTGAAGCATATTTCTACTGCATACTGAATTCTGGATTTATGGATTTTATTTTCTTTCACCACTTTGAATATGTCATTGCACTGGTAGGACTTGCATAGATTCTGAGAAGAATCTGCATTATTTTCTTATCTTTATTGCTCAGTATTTAATGTGTCTCTTTTCCCCTGGCTTCTTTAAAATATCCTCACTATCACTGGTTCTTAAAAATATGATTAAATTGTCTTTTGTTGAGATTTTCTTCATGCTTACGCTGACTTTGTTATCCTGAGGTTCTTGGATCTTTGGCTTTATATCTTTAATGAAATTTAGAAAGTGTCAGTCATGATTTCTTAAAATATTTTGTCTGCTCTTCCCTCTCCCTCTCCTTCCTCTTAGACTTTGTTTACATATATGATAAACCATCTCATATTCTTTTCCAGCTCACTGAATCTCTGTTCATTTCATGTTCAGTCCTTGAAGTATATTTAGTTCATTTAGTAAATTTTCTATTGCATACGATCATTACATATTCACTGTCTCTATTCTATCAAACCTATTCAATAAAATTTCATATGTTGTATTTTTGGGGTCTTTTTTTCTATTTCCCTTGGCATTATGTTTATATCTCCCTTGAAGTTGGTTATAAATTTATAACAGCTCATTAAATTGTTTGCCTTATAATTCTACTATCTCTGTCATTACTCAATCATTTCTATTGACTGATTTTTCTCTACATTATTCCAGCTTGCTTCTTTGCAGAATAACTTTTTTATTAGATGGTAGATACTGTGAATTTTACTTTGTTGAATGCTGGTTTTTGTTGTCTTCCTTGAAAGAATGCTGGTTTGGTGTACTTTGTCTGGCAGGCAGTTAAAGCTTTTGCATGTTAGCATTATCCATTTTGGATTTTTAAAACAGTTTTTAAGGCAAATCTAGAAAAGTCTTTTCTGTAGGGCTACTTTAACCCCACAATTAAAATGAGACCATTATGAGTCTCCACTGCATATGGCACAATTTTAATAAAAGTATACTCTGGGATAAAATCGAATGTTTCCCAGGCCTGTGTGATCTCTGATAGATGCTTGGCTTTTAAGTCACTGGTGATTTTTATTTTCTCACCATTCACTTTTTGCTTCCAAATATCTCACTGTTGGAAAAGGAAGATACAAATTCAAAATGAGGAAAAATAGAGTGAAACTTTTAGTTAGATTGAATTTAAATGTATCAATATAAGCTCATGGCTTTATATGAATCTATATAGATAGATATTAAAAATAAGCAGCACACATAGCAATGAGCACATCTAGTGCACAAATCTTTGTTTCTGAGTTCTTGCTCCATTAAAATAAAGAACACCCTAGGAGAAATGACAATCACTGAGGTTTGAGAGGGGAAAGTATAAGATGAGCATAGAATATCTTGTTTTGTAATAAAGTTAGGGTACTCAAAGAATGATGGGTACATGTCAAAAGAACACAGAAGCCAGTTTGGGAGGGTGTATTAGCAAAATCCAGGGCAAATTGAATATCAGCATTAATAATAGCAATAATAGATTATAACCTATTGAATAAAATAAGAAATTGTGAGTCCAAATAGATTTAATATATTAATGGAAACATAAATAAATGGATTAAAAAGGACAGCTCTTTGTTTGAATAAAATGTCAATGAATAACTGCATAGAAATAATAGAAAACAATGCAATTAGAATATAACCAGGTGACAACTACGATATGAATTAATCACCAATTAATTGGTGAAATAAGATTCACCAATTGATGCTAAACCTGGTCATACAAATCTGTTGAGAAATAGGTATTTACATAATTTCAAATTAAGTTCCCACAAGATACTTATAAATACCAAAGAAAAAATTGTCATGTTTGAGGAAAAATCTCATCATCATCACCTAAATCCTGTGATCAGTGCAAACACTTGCAGTAGTGAGTCAAATCAGCATCATGTGTCTCCTAGTAGAAGGCACTGACAGGGACCACAAGTAGAAAATCATTTCCGTAGTATTTCTGCCAAGAATTGCATAACTTGATTCCTTATCTCGAGGAAATGCTAGACAAACCCAATTCAAAGGAAATTCTACAAATAATCTGCCTCCAAATATGCTTAGATGAGGAAAACAAGGACTGGCTGAGGAACCAGTACAAATAAAGAAACAAATATGATATGACAGCTAAATGCAGCACTTTATCCTGGATTGAATCTTCAATCCTACAAAAAGCTTATTTGGGAAATTGGTGAAACCTGAGTAAAGATCATGGATTCAATTGAGTCAGCAAACTTTTTCTCCAAAGTGCCCAGTAGTAAATATTTAAGGTTTTGCGGGGCTCAGTGTCTCTGTCCCAACTACAACTCTGCTGTAGTGGCATGAAAGCAGTGATAGAAAATATGCAAATTAACGAGCATACTGTGTTCAAATAAAACATTATTCTTGACCATAGACTTGAAAAACAGTGTTTAGCAGGGGCAGGGCATGCAAATATTAAGGGGTAGCATGAGGCAATTCTTTGTACATGAAAATAATATTTTCTGTAGTCAGTTAACAGTGTTAAACCAATGTCAATTTCCTATTTTGTTATTGAACTATTGTCACGTAAGATGCTGCCATGGGGGGAAGTTACTATGCTTCTTTTATTTTTTTTTTCTTTTGGATGCTGTATGGCAGGTTCACATTGCATTATTTTTCCATGTGACTATCCCGTTATTCCAGCACCATTTATTGAATTTTTTGTTTGTTGGTTTTTGGGAAAGTGCATGGACCTGTAATCAAAGGGTCTCTCGCATGGCAGGAGAGAATTCTACCACTGAGCTACCCTGGCACTCCTTCTGTGTTCTTTTCTTTTTTTGCAAGTCTGAACTTATTTCCTAATAAAAAGCTTATAACATATATTGACATTTCATTTTGGTTTACATATAATTTTATGTGATAACTGTGTTGATAATTGTATTCTAATTATGGTAAAAGACTGTCTTTATTTTTAGGAAATGCATTTTAGGAAATATCCTATGAAATGTTTAAGAAATATACAATGGTTTACAATGTCTATATCTTCCTCTAAAACAGTTCAAAAATAAATAGTGTACATGGCATGTATGTATGTATGTAAAGAGAGAAAAGGATAAAGCAAATGTTAATATTTGAATGTTCTAGTAGAAAGCTTAAAAGAAATTCTTTGTATGATTCTTTTGGTTTTTCTAGAAGTCTGGAATTATTTGAAATGAAATATATATATATGATTTATATTTCTTCAAAGTAATCTAAATAAAGGGGTATAAGTGTATAGACATCATAATAAAATGAGATTGACCATTATCTGGTAGTAAGATAAATGATTGACATATGGGTTTCATTAAAGTATTATCTTTCTTTTGTGATCATTTAAACATTTTCAAAATGAAGTTTTTACACATATAGATACACAGACACACGTAAACCAGAGTTTTAAAGGTTTGGGGAAGTCCTTGTAGTATCATTTACAGTAGCTGCCATGATTGATTTTTTGGGGGTGAGGTGATAATTGAGCAAGAGAAATAAAAAAATCTTTCTACCTGCCCTCATAATTTTATTTTCTAGAATACATCCCTGAAAATTTAAAGAGTTGAACACACACAGGCTTTCAAAGTAACAACTCTTAAGTGTTCATGGTACTTCAAAAGAAAATCAGTGTTAAACATGATGAATTTTATAACTCCAAATTAGTGAGAGAAATAACAAAAATTTTAATGGTAGTCATCTGTAGGAGATAGCAAAAGTTGACATTTTTTTCTTAGCTATACTTTTCTACAATTTTTGGAATTTTCTAAAACAATATTTTCTAAAATCTTTATTATTTATGACAAAATAATAGGTTACATACTTTTTGAGATTCCTCAATTTCCCAGAGAACAGTTTAAATATTAAAATTGTTAATTTTCAGATCTTTAATCAACAGGAATTGAACATGTCTAAATTGAAGCAACGTTGTACCAACTTTTTATATACAAATGAGAATTATTTCAATCAGTATTTGCGGATGAAGCATTCAATCCGATAAAAACATGTGCATGAGATGTTGGCATCCTTAGAATTGTGGGAGGAAAAATGAATGCTTGGACTTTGTGCAACTTAATGAATCTTTACACTAACACTAGGAATTTGTTTTTATTTGTCCCATGTTTCCACATAAGGGAGTGGCAGTTTAGAAAGGAAAAATGGCCTGTCTGTTATTATTTAGGTCATTTGTTGGATAGTCAGAATTCGTACCCTCATCTCTCTATTTCCAAAGTTTGTGGGTTATCCATAGCATGTTGACACACAGTACACTACAAACCCTCATTTCAAATATCACTGAAAATATTATTCTAAAGGAATTCCTTGTCTTTGTGAGACCTGGGTCAAAATCTGTTGGAAGCTGAATTTATAGCAAATTACAGTTCTCAGTGAACATTTTTTCCTTTGGTCTTATTGGCTAACAGGTTTAATACTCAGCACATATTTCACAGCAGCTTTTACATCCTTATTTCTCAAACTATAGATTATAGGATTTAGCATAGGGGTCACTACTCCATAAAACACAGAAATAAGCCCCTCTGAAGCTTGCATCTTGCTTTTTCCAAGCACGTCTTGAGATTTGGGTTTTGCATACATAAAGAAAATGGTACCATAAAATATGATCACCACAGTCAGATGTGAAGAGCAGGTAGAAAAGGCCTTGCGTCTCCCTGCGGCTGATTTCATTCTCAAGATGGTGTAGAGGATGAACACGTAGGAGAAGAAGATGACCAGCAGTGGAAGAACCAGGAAGACCACATTGGACACCAGCATGGTGGTAACATTGAGGGATGTATCAGCACAAGCCAACTTGAGTACAGCCAAGATCTCACATAAGAAATGATGAATAATGTTATTTCCACAGAAAGGCAACTGCATAGCAAGAACTGTTTGCACAATTGAGTTGATTCCACCAGACAACCACGATATGGAAGCCATCAGCACATACACCATCCTACTCATGATGATGGGGTACCTCAGAGGGTTGCAGATGGCCACATAGCGGTCAAAAGCCATCATGCCAAGGAGCAAACACTCTGTTGACCCCATGGCAAATCCGAGGAACATCTGCACTGCACATCCAGAGAAGGAAATGTTTCTTTTCTTTGAGATTAAGCTCACCAGTGTCGAGGGAACAGAGGAGGATGTATAGCAGATATCCAGGAAAGAGAGGTTTCCCAGGAAGAAGTACATGGGGGTGTGAAGACGAGCGTCAAAGATGCTTGCTATGATGAGAACCCCATTGCCAGTAAGAATCACTAGATACATTATAAGAATTAGAGCAAAGAATGTGATCTCAAGTTTTGGATGGCCAGAAAGACCCAGAAGAATGAATTCTCCTACAAATGTCTGGTTAGTACTCACCATGTCTCAGCTTCCATAAGGCAAAGAACACCTACAATAAAATTTTCACTGTGAAGTGATGAATATAACAGATGTCTTGAATAAATATTAGTGTAAAGTGAATAATAGGAATGCTTGCTTAGAAAATGTCATTTGGTTTCCTGCAGCAATATCTGTGGGGAGAATACACTGATATTAGGAAGCTGAGAGTTTCTGTGCCCCATGGATAATGTATGGAGGTCAAGATACAATCAGAAACAAATTCAGAAGTAATTTTTCCTGCTGTCCATAGCATAGTCTTGAGTTGAGGTTTCTAAATCCCTGGAATGTTACAGACTATAGGCCTAACTTTAAGTCATCAGTGGGCAATAGTGAAGGCAAAAGGCAACCCTGTAAAGACTGGAACTCCGACTTCATAATTAACTTAGAAGTTTGATATTTGAATTGAACTACATTACAATTTAATGTCTGTTCAAGGGCAAAATTATCTGTGTTTTGTACAAACAGCTCAGTCTTAATATTTATGTTTCTCGGGGTAAAATCACAGCAGGTATATGATGGACAATCTTTGGAGAACAGTATGTAGTATGTAGTATATTCCATACTTTCAGAGTAATTCTTGATAATGTATTTGTTTAAATCAACCTGAGAAAAGAGTAATCATATTAAGTGTGTGTACATATGTATAGCATCTTATGCTTTATGCATTAAATTTACCAAATAATACAAATCAATTATTCTTTTTAATCCTCACTTATTTTTCAAATTTGAAAGACAGTATGCAGCCAAGGTTATCTAGCCTATAGGTGTAAAGGGGATCTTGAAGCTCAGATCTTTGCCAACAAATTCTAGGGCTCTTTAGGGCCACAGCACCACAAATTATTGTACTTTGTCTTCCCTCTAAAGAATATCTAGAAACTTGGCCTTGGAGGAATAATGAAATGAATCAATTATTTCAGTCTTTCAAAATTTCAAATGCTAATATCACATAGAGATATTGCCAAACTCCAAATTCTAGGGCAGGATCTGTGAGCATTTCTTTTAAGCTTCCAAGGGATGCTGGATCTATTGGAAATGGGGCCACACTTTGAGTAGCAAGACCTTAGTTTACCTGTAATGAGTGGGTGGATAATTTGGACATTTTTTACCCTAATGGTTTATCTTTTGTTTTATCATATGGATTATCTTAACAACCTGTAAAATTTCCAAGAACATACTTATTTTATGTTTTACCTCAAATATCATGGTCACATCTCATTGTTCAGTACCTTTCAGAAAAAAATATTATTGAAAATCAGGTTTTATTAAAGTAAGTTAAATTTTGTTAGACCACTACATGGGATATTACTGATACCCTACCTCAGATCCAGTCCCATTCCAAACAGAGTAAGAAAAGAAGCAAATAAGATGACTGCCATGACAAAGTTCACAATTTTGTGGGGGAAACAGGAAAACTACAAGTGGGACAATTTGATATAGAATAAAATTACTTTATGTGACTCATATGTATTCCTAGAAACAATTTAATGAAAAGTAAACAAATTAACGGAGAGTTCAGGAACAGTTTTTGACTTAGGCTCAATCTGGAGGTAAAGAAAGGATTAGACAGGTGGAAAAGAGAAGAGAGGAGGAGAAGTATCTCAGAGTGGAGAGCAGAATGAGCAAAGTTAGGTAGTAAACAGATTGACGTTTCCTCCTATTTGGACAAGGAAGTTTCTATGGAGGAGTGTCGGACAAGCACATCTGGGAAGATAAATAAAGGAGGTGTAGGTAAAGGTTGAAAAGTCAAGCCAATATGGACAGTTCTTTTTATGGGGAAGAGGCCCACTTTAGAAAGCATCAAAGAGGGGTGAGCGTTTAAACCCCATGACTCAGGCTCCCCTCCAAACTTAACATTGTACAATGCAATTTTATGAGCAGAAAAGTCACATAGGGAATGAAAACATTTAGATTAATGAGGTCATCATTAAGTCGACTGGTACATGAATATTCAAGTTTCCCAAATCACCACCTATTTTCAGGTTAACCAAAATTAAAAGTTTAGGGTTCTTGTGGGCTAACAGTTTTGAAAATAAATGTCAGCACACACTACTCCACTCTTATTCAATTCCTCATGTGATAACAAACAGAAAAACTTTCTCTACAGGATATAATGCCTCAAGTCAGAAGCCAGCAGGGATTCTCAATACAGACAAAAAATCATTTAAAGAATAGAATCCATTTGACTTAGATGAGAGAGGCAATTGAGGGAATGTTGGATCCATATTTCAGAGACGACAAAATTGAACTTCAAGGGATTTTCAGTTTTTATTTTCCACTTTAAGATCTGAAGTACCTACAAAACCCTTCATTTTCATTTATTCAAACAGCTTTTATTGCAGGCTTTTATGTGTCAGATATTCATCTTGAAATCCTGTTAGCTTGGCTGAGGTTACATGACTAATAATGGGCAAAGGCAAGACCCAAAGCCCATGCTCTTTCCCCTGCCTCCTTGCCTAACAGGTGGTATTAAAGCCTGTATAGAAGTCATATGCCAACAACAGAGAAGAGTCAGCGAGTGCCATATGTAAAGGGAGCTCATAAAGACTGTACTCAGTTAACAAGTGCAGAAAGAGAATATCTTGGTCTTAAGGCTTCGGTACCTCCTATGATGGAGGAAGGCTCCGTGCTGTGGGAGTCAATCATAAACCTGAGAAAACTCCACTTCCTGTGAAATGATTCTACACACATTCCAATTACACTGGACGATAAGTCATAAAAGTTATCCCTGAGTGCGGTCCAGAAATTGGTCAGCAGATGCCTTAGATAAGGGAGCCTGGTCATGAAGGTGAACAGAAGAAAGGTAAAAACACATCAACTTACTTGGAAACGTAACAGTGTTTCAGGTCCAACCCCTTTGGATCCAGGCCCGGAGAATCCATTGGCTCCCCTTCCAGGGAGCTGTACTACCATGTAGCTTAGGCCACCTAAACTGCTCCTCCAGGCCACCTGCTCCAAGTTTTCCCCTCCCAGGCAGGAATCCCCTCAACAACCCAAACCCATCTTGAATCAGGCCTTCCCAGATACCTTTGTTTTGTTCTGCTCCCAGCGCCTTAAGCTGCTGATCTTGCATTTTGTGAGACACCAAGAGGCCTGTGGAAGGAGCTGGTCTGTCTTGCTCATCCCCCTGCAATTATTGTCTAGCTCAGTGGCCTCACGTGATACTTGAGTTTTGATGATTAGATAAATACTTAACTTTTTGAGACTCTTAACCAATTTCCCTGTACAGTACTTTTTAATCCCTTGATCAGGACAACTTTAATATGCCCCAGTTGTTCATTTGCCACAGACTCTGAGTTGAAAATAATAATAATAATTAATATCTTTCAGTTAGTACTAGAAAAATGACATTTTATATAGAGGGTCACCAGTCTAATAAATGTAAGAAAACCAAATATGCATTTCAACAGGTGATTTAGAACAGTGAAATACTATTGGGAATTAGGATCAAAGTTCAGGGCTCTAATTTAGTGCCTCAGCTTTCTCATTTGTAAAATAGTCATAAAAATATTTGTTTTACTTTTCTCATAGGATTATTGTGAATAAAATGTCAGTTAGCATGTCAAAATAGTTGTATGGATTAATGGCATACATAGATAATAATAATAACAATAATAAATGGATTTTGGTAATAATAAATTCACAGTTGTGTTGCCTCAAGTTATTCATATGACAACTTCATATTTATAATAAAACTTTCAGTTATAGATTGAAAGATACAGTTTCATGGTTTTTTGAACTTACCTTTAAACTGATCAATTATTTTCACCCATTGGAAGAATCAGTTAATAGTGCCTTAATATTTATGTCAGCATTCCCAATTAAGATCAGGTTCAACAAATGATGCCAGATTCCGCAGATGTAGAAGAGTAAATATCTGTTATGCAACAGCAATTGTAATTGTTCCCCAACTCCCCAAAGCAATTTAAAGTTGGAGTGAGAGATGTGTAGAATGGCTAAACTTGTGGCATCAGGGACAGTGTCCCACAGATCCAATTAAGATTGGTGTTGGAAATAAGTTGTGCTGAACAAGAGTTTAAAAAAGGAAAGAAAAAAGGACAGAAAGAAAGAAAATCTGCCTGTCATGTAACTTTAAGAAATAGGACAAATATTTATCCAACAATCTTTATGAAATGTGAGAGATTTTAAATTCAAAATATATTTACCTAAAGAAAGTTAAAGCCAAATGCTAGGTATGAAAAAATTATCTTAGGTATTATGAGTAAAATGAAACAGGTTTTGCCATAAGTTAAAAACATGTTGTTAAACTTTTTTGCTTGTTTTATCTGTACTCTTAAGGAAAAGTTAATGTTTTCTGGGATGTGCCAACCCTGCTTTTGAAGAGCTTGAGTCAGCACTGCCCTAAGACCAAACTAACACAAAGAGTTAGGCATGGATTTCATTGGGACTTACAAACAAATCTTTCCTGGTAATGGCTGTCCAGAAAAAGAAGTCAGGGCCCTGTACAAGGGCAGGGAGGACAAGGGACAGCTTATAAGGATTTTGGACAAAGACATTTCATTGATTATGAGAGCAGGGTTTCAGCAGGGTGTCATGACACAGATGTCTGGAGATTTGTTATCAACAGTGATCAAGGGAGGGGAGTTTTAATGTTTCGTTTACCATACCGTCTGTACATTCTACCTCCCTACCTCACTGGAGGTGGCTATGTGTAGGGGGCCAGGCTCTGTGTCCCCACCACCCCCATGCAGCAGACTGCACTGACTATAGGACAAACATTGCATCCATATTCCACAATAATGGTATGAGAAACAACAGAACTCTAGGAGCCCCTTATACAAAGATAACAACCCCAAAAAGAGATGTTACAATGGCCAAGAAAAGGAATTATACACTTGACATGGATTCTACTGATAATTGATCAGTTATGTATGTGCTCTTGCATATGATTCAAAACTTATTAAACATTGTGCAAGTTATCAGGAATATATATGCAAAACTGCACATTAATTAAGGCATAGGTGCCACCTTGTGCTGCGATAATGATATCTAAGGTCATTCTATTTTGTAAAATTGCTTTCCTAAGATGTGTGATTTCTTCATTTAGCAAGAGTATTTGGAACATTAAGTGCTGAGGCAGTGTGATTGGCTAAAGTTGCCACATGTTTTTCAGTAACTATTGTAGCCTACCTCGTGCAAGAATGGTTAAAGGATAATACTACAGGGAGTGTGTTTAACTATTTCCCCAATTACTAGGAGTATGGGCTAAGGAATCATATATGTAGGGGGGCATGGGGCTGTCCCTATGTACAGTGTCTTGTCTACTGTATATTTTAGCGTAAATAGGGCCAACCATATTGCCCATGGGTCCATAGCCATTTCTTAGAGGCAGGATACACCCCATATTGGTGGGAAATATCTTGCCAATGGGAAAAGACTCTTGTTTTGTAGCTTAACAGTAAAATTACACAATTTAGGGGGTAGCCACCCCACATAAAAGTTGGTCCACACAGACAGGGCCAACAAGGTCTACTGTTTAAATTCTACCATCAGCTCAATACAGACTGGAGCTTGTTCGGCAGTTCTGAACAATGGAGGAGATGTAAGCCCTGGTCCCATTATAAGATGGTAGTTGAATTTCAGTCTTAAATGAGAAGATTCTTTTCCAAATTTTCTGATACATTGAATTCTTCTAGGCCAGCAGGGCGTTTCACCCAGTCCAATTTGTAGGGGTCACAGTACAAGGAAGGCTGGTAGTGTCTTAGGATGGTAAGTCATTGCAAACCCAATAATGGATTCCATTGTGGGCATGAGTTGCTCTGAAGCCCACTCTAGGATGGTACTTGCTAAGATGCTACACTAGAAAGATATTTATGGGGAACAGTAAAGGGTAATTCCTGCTGGTCTAGTAATAAACATGCTAGAGTTCCATTAGTTGACAACAAGGTATCAGGCAAAGGAATCTTATGGGGAAGCTTTAAATATCAGATATTCTCCCCCTCCAAATCTTGATAGTCCTCTACTGCTATATCAGTTGTTAATCTGGGCATAAGAAGGGTCCACATAGACATGCATAAGGTTCCCATGGGAATAAGAGGTCCCCAGATTGGTGATAAAAATTTTAAAAGCTATATTTTGTATAAATGATAGATTATAATATTTTGAGTGATTTCTTAAAATTTCCAACCACGAGGCCGCATAGGCCAAAGCACCTCATTCTCCCTGTTTTGTATGATCTGAGGTACAGGAAACAATAAATTATTATCATTTTCTCTTTTGGCTGTAAAGCAGCTGGCTCTTTAATTTGTATTTTCAGGGCCTGCAGGGGTCCTTCCATTAACATTTCAATGGAAGCAGGTGCAGCAGCCCACAGGCTTGCATTCAAACAAGTTAAGGCCTGGTAGATCCTTTTAGTCCGCTGTTACAAGGACCTTTTTAATCATCTTTCAACTGTTCCTTTAGATGCCATTCATTCTTTCAATAAGGCCTGCACCCATGGGATTATAATGTAAATGAAATGCCCATGCGATATCCTGATCCATGGCCCATAATTGGGTTATTTGCCCAGTGAAATGAGTCCCTCAATCACTGTCTATTTGTGTAGGTACTCCATAGAGAGTGATTACTTCCTCCAAACAGCAAATGGTGGCCTGTTGGTTTACCTTCCCCACCGGGAAAGTTAGCAACAGTCCTGTAGCCATGCCCACAGCAGTAAAAGCATACCTCTCCCTCCTGACAGTGGAAGGAGACCGATGTAATTCATCTACCATGGGATCACCAGGATTTGTGATGGGCCAATATGTCCCATCTACTGTGGTAACCAATGTGATCACTGCAGGGAGAATAAAGTGCACTCTCTAGAGATTTTCCACTAACTGCTGGTGCATGATTGACAGTTGGAACTGCTGAGCAAGATGCCATGGGGTTTGATACCCTTGGTGTTCACTTTTCCAATGAAACCATTCCACCACTTCCCTGGTTTCATTTGTGCTGCCCCATGCTCATGCAAGTGCATCTACTTCCACAATCCTGAGTAATGCGTTGGGAGTATGGACAGGGACATGATGAACAGTTACCTTTCATCATTGGCAGATGTCTCAAATGTCTTTCCACAACTTTTGTCCACAGAGGGGGCAATCTATGTCTGTCCATTGTTGCTGCTTCCAGGTTGCCATCCAGGTTATGAAGTCATTGTAAAAGCCCAGCAGTTGATATTTAGTGTTTCTCTTGGTTTATGTACTATCACCATCCATACTGCTCTTAATTCATCCCGTTGACTGCTTTGCATAGCACCAGTTCCCACCATATACTATCAGTATTGGAATATACTGCCACAGCTGTCCATGTGGGAGGCTGCCCATTAGCAGATTCAACAGACTTGGAAAGCTACTCCTGCCTTCAATAGTGGGCATCTCAACAGCTATTTAAGGGGTGGCAACTTTAGCTGTTGAATCTTCTATATAAGACACTGGTCTGAGAATCTCATGTGTTTCTGCATTCAGAGGGCTGGTGTTGAAAATACTGCACTGTAGCAGGTAGGCTTTCTATTTGGTCAGTGTGCTCAGTTGGACACTACCAGAGCATGGCTCAGAAACTCAATTATTCATCCCTGAATAAGAATAGCCATTTTCAAGGTAACTGGGCATCTTTGTATCAGTCCCTCCACTTGCAATATGGCATTGTATGCAGCATACATTTGCTTTTCCAGGGGACTGTATCTAAGTTCTGCCACTTTCCATAATTTTGACCAATAGCCAAGAGGTATTCATTTAGAATGCTGTTTCTCCCAAAGCCAATATCAGTGCTGGCTACATCCAACTCACAGAGTAGGTCTGGATCTATGCCCTCCAGTGTTTGTGTCTGTGCTATTTCCCTTTTTATCTTTTCAAAGCAGCCTGTTGGGAGGTATCCCATTCCCAGGGATGACCTTTCCCACTCAAAACACACAAAGGTTTAAACATTTGAGCTAAATAAGGAACACAATGTTTTCAATATCTCAACAACCACAAGAAAGCAATTTGCTGTTTAGGTGTTTATGGGGAAACATTGCACCTTATCAATTACAGCAGAAGGTATAGTTTTTTGTTCTACCCAGCCATACAACACCCAAGAATTTTCAAAGAAGACAAGCCCTTGCAGCTTGTTGCAATTGACCTCCCATCCCAGACTCTCAAAGTGAGATAGCAATGAGCCTGAGGTTTCTTTTAATTTTGAAACAGAGTTACGGGTTAACATGACATCATCAATATAATAAAATAGAGTTACACTTGTGGGACTTTTCCATTTAGCCAAATCCTTTGCATTGAGACCATGGCAAATGGTTGGACTGTGTACTTAGCCTTGAGTAGCGCAATAAAAGTCCATTGTTGGCCTCCCCAAGTAAAAGTAAATGCAGGTGGCCTTGATTGTCCTAGGGATTTACTAAAGGAAGCATTAACAATATCTAATACAAATGATATTGATACAGAATACTAATTTCTTATAATAAACCAGCCATGTTTGGGACTGCTGCATACAACAGAGGTGCTATTTTGTTTAACTCCTGTAAATCTACTGTCATATACCACATTCAATCAGGCTTTCATATTGGCTATACAGGATTACTGAAAGAGCTATGAGTGGGTATTATTCTCTCCATCTACTCCAACTCCTTTATAGTGGTTAAGATTTCTTGATGCCCTCCCAGATATTTATTTTGTAACCATGACCCTCCAAAGCAGGGGTATTTTTATAGAGGACCATTTTGCCTTGCCCTTTAAGACCACTTTGATCATTCTACTTTGGAGGTAGAATTCCCCTATAGTGGCATTCTGTAGATCAATTTCTAAAATCTATTCCAATATAGAGGAAATATATACCATATACACTTGAGTGGGGGGCAATCTCCCAATCTGTAAAGTTAGAATGTGCAACTTTGCCTGATTCATTTTCCTCCCAAAACTGTCTATGGCCAGTACTGGTGCACAGAATGAGCCCAGATTCCCATAGATTAAGGTGCATTTGGCTCCCATATCCACTAGTGTTAACATTAGCTGTTGGTTATTAGCGAACCAGTTGATGTTTGGCAGTATGAAAGCCATTGTCCCATCTGGATTAGGTTGTTGTCGCTACAGAGACCCTGCAGCTGCTGGCCCCTCTTTTCTGGGTTGAATCACATTGGGTATTGCTTTTGGTTCTATTTAAAAAGGCCAATAGCATGTTGGTGGTGGTTTTTGAATTTCTGGCACCTTTCCCCAACCCTTGCTTTCTTCAAACCCCACATTTGTTTAATTCAATTTAGCCTTTAACTAACAAGATTTTAGCATGTAAAAAATATTTATTGTTTCAGCCAACTCCTTAGTGCTTTAATTATTTTCCTCCCACAAAGCAAAGGATCTCAGCATCTCATGCACAGGTTTATATTAAGTTAAACATCTTCCCTGCAAAACTTGATTAAAAACCCCTCTTTCCATTGTTATGTAAAAAATGGTTGCCGCTCTTTCTCTGCTGGCCCGCCGCGCGGCGTCCACGCCCCGCAGCAGCCGACCTGCCCGCCCTCCTTCTCCCCTCTTCCCCCTCCTGCTCTGGCGGCTCTCCAACCACCACGGTGCCCTCTTCCACCTTCACTGGCTCCTCCGCTACCAGCCTCGACAGCCTTGCTGCACTCACCTTTCCTCCTCCAGAACAGCTACTGGGGGAGTGGAGACAATACAGAGCAGCTCCCAGAGCCATGACGGAGATCAAAGGGACAGCGTACCCCATCCTGGAATGGCTGACTGTCTGGGAGAACCAGCTCCGGTGAGAACACCGAGGGACACAGGCTTTCCTGGGTGGGACGGCAAGCGGCCAGAGTCCCTCCCTTCCTCTTTCCCAGGCCAGCTGGCATAATTGGGCAGGCGGTCCCCTCAGGCCGCGGTGGCTGGTATCCCCACCACACGAGGCCCCCCGGACCAACTGAAAGAGTTGGGTCAGAAATCCCCAGACTGCGGAGAACCGTGACCAGGGGGTCCCTTCCAAACACGTGACTCCCTGGTCCACCTGGAAACAGTGCACTCTCCCGGGCTGTGACAGCTGGTGCCCTTCCGCCACGCTTGGCGCCCTGGGCCGACTAGGAAATTTGGTCGGGCGCTCTCACGTGCTGCGGCGGCCGGTGACCCTCCCCGCGTTCAGACCCCCGGGCCGGCTGGCACTCTTCCAAGATGCTTCAGCTGCCAAACCTCCCCTACGGCGAGAGTTTTCCAGAGTTAAAGGACCCACAGCAACTTTTACTGGTGGATCCTGTAGACAAACGTGTGCCACGAGCGCCACCTACTGGGCAGGATAAGAAAACCAGAACCCAGAGATTTCACAGAAATATCTTACAACCTGTGGGATCCAACACTCAGGGAAATCTGACTAAATGCCCAGACGCCAGCAGAAGATAACGGATCACGCTCAGAAAATTGAAAATATGGCCCAGTCAAAGGAACAAACCAATAGTTCAAATGAGATACAGGCGCTGAAACAACTAATGCTGAATATAAGAACAGAAATGTAAAACCTCTTCAAAAACGAAATTGATAAATTGAGGGAGGACATGAAGAAGACATGGGCTGAACATAAAGAAGAAATAGAAAAACTGAAAAAACAAATCACAGAGCTTATGGAAGTGAAGGATAAAGTAGAAAAGATAGAAAAAACAATGGATACCTACAATAATAGATTTAAAGAGATAGAAGATAGAATTAGTGATATGGAGGATGCAACATCTGAATTCCAAAAAGAAACAGAAACTATCCGGAAAAGAATGGAAAAATTTGAACAGGGTATCAGGGAACTCAAGGACAATATGAAGTGCACAAATATATGTGTTGTGGGTGTCCCAGAAGGAGAAGAGAAGGGAAAAGGAGGAGAAAAACTAATGGAAGAAATTATCACTGAAAATTTCCCAACTCTTATGAAAGACCTAAAATTACAGATCCAAGAAGTGCAGCGCACCCCAAAGAGATTAGACCCAAATAGGCGTTCCCCAAGACACTTATTAGTTAGAATGTCAGAGGTCAAAGAGAAAGAGAGGATCTTGAAAGCAGC
Organism: Tamandua tetradactyla; assembly: GCF_023851605.1. Taxonomy (NCBI): domain Eukaryota; kingdom Metazoa; phylum Chordata; class Mammalia; order Pilosa; family Myrmecophagidae; genus Tamandua; species Tamandua tetradactyla. The sequence continues at coordinate 23,348,560 of NC_135328.1, read as the reverse complement.
GAGAGAGAAGCAGTCCATCACATACAAGGGAAACCCAATAAGACTATGTGTAGATTTCTCAGCAGAAACCATGGAAGCTAGAAGAGAGTGGGATGATATATTTAAGTTACTAAAAGAGAAAAACTGCCAACCAAGACTCCTATATCCAGCAAAATTGTCCTTCAACAATGAGGGAGAAATTAAAACATTCTCAGACAAAAAGTCACTGAGAGAATTTGTGACCAAGAGACCAGCTCTGCAAGAAATACTAAAGGGAGCACTAGAGTCAGATACAAAAAGACAGAAGAGAGAGGCATGGAGAGAGTGTAGAAAGAAGGAAAGTCAGATATGATATATATAATACAAAAGGCAAAATGGTAGAGGAAAATATTATCCAAGCAGTAATAACTCTAAATGTTAATGGACTGAATTCCCCAATCAAAAGACATAGACTGGCGGAATGGATTAAAAAACAGGATCCTTCTATATGTTGTCTACAAGAAACGCATCTTAGACCCAAAGATAAATATAGGTTGAAAGTGAGAGGATGGGAAAATATATTTCATGCAAATAACAACCAGAAAATAGCAGGAGTGGCTATACTAATATCCAACAAGTTAGACTTCAAATGTAAAACAGTTAAAAGAGACAAAGAAGGACACTATATACTAATAAAAGGAACAATTAAACAAGAAGACATAACAATCATAAATATTTACGCACCGAACCAGAATGCCCCAAAATACCTGAGGAATACACTGCAAACACTGAAAAGGGAAATAGACACATATACCATAATAGTTGGAGACTTCAATTCCCCACTCTCATCAATGGACAGAACATCTAGACAGAGGATCAATAAAAAAATAGAGAATCTGAATATTACTATAAATGAGCTAGACTTAACAGACATCTATAGGACATTACCTCCCACAACAGCAGGATACACCTTTTTCTCAAGTGCTCATGGATCATTCTCAAAGATAGACCATATGCTGGGTCACAAAGCAAGTCTTAACAAATTTAAAAAGATTGAAATCATACACAACACTTTCTTGGATCATAAAGGAATGAAGTTGGAAATCAATAATAGGTGGAGTGCCAGAAAATTCACAAATACATGGAGGCTCAACAACACACTCTTAAACAACAAGTGGGTCAAAGAAGAAATTGCAAGAGAAATTAGTAAATACCTAGAGGCAAATGAAAATGAAAACACAACATATCAAAACTTATGGGACGCAGCAAAGGCAGTGCTAAGAGGGAAATTTATTGCCCTAAATGCCTTTATCAGAAAAGAAGAAAAGGCAAAAATGCAGGAATTAACTGTCCACTTGGAAGAACTGGAGAAAGAAGAGCAAACTAATCCCAAAGCAAGCAAAAGGAAAGAAATAACAAAGATCAGAGCAGAAATAAATGAAACTGAAAACATGAAAGCAGTAGAGAAAATCAATAAGACCAAAAGTTGGTTCTATGAGAAAATCAATAAGATTGATGGGCCCTTAGCAAGATTGGCAAAAAGAAGAAGAGAGAGGATGCAAATAAATAAGATCAGAAATGGAAGAGGAGACATAACTACTGACCTCACAGAAATAAAGGAGGTAATAACAGGATACTATGAACAACTTTATGCTAATAAATACAACAATTTAGATGAAATGGACGGGTTCCTGGAAAGACATGAACAACCAACTTTGACTCAAGAAGAAATAGATGACCTCAACAAACCAATCACAAGTAAAGAGATTGAATTAGTCATTCAAAAGCTCCCTAAAAAGAAAAGTCCAGGACCAGACGGCTTCACATGTGAATTCTATCAAACATTCCAGAAAGAATTAGTACCAACTCTTCTCAAACTCTTCAAAATAATTGAAGTGGAGGGAAAACTACCTAATTCATTCTATGAAGCCAACATCACCCTCATACCAAAACCAGGAAAAGATATTACAAAAAAAGAAAACTACAGACCAATCTCTCTAATGAATATAGATGCAAAAATCCTCAATAAAATTCTAGCAAATCATACGCAACAACACATCAAAAGAATTATACATCATGACCAAGTAGGATTCATCCCAGGTATGCAAGGATGGTTCAACATAAGAAAATCAATTAATGTAATACACCACATCAACAAATCAAAGCAGAAAAATCACATGATCATCTCAATTGATGCAGAGAAGGCATTTGACAAGATTCAACATCCTTTCCTGTTGAAAACACTTCAAAAGATAGGAATACAAGGGAACTTCCTTAAAATGATAGAGGGAATATATGAAAAACCCACAGCTAATATCATCCTCAATGGGGAAAAATTGAAAACTTTCCCCCTAAGATCAGGAACAAGACAAGGATGTCCACTATCACCACTATTATTCAACATTGCGTTAGAAGTTCTAGCCAAAGCAATTAGACAAGAAAAAGAAATACAAGGCATCAAAATTGGAAAGGAAGAAGTAAAACCGTCACTGTTTGCAGATGATATGATATTATACGTCGAAAACCCGGAAAAATCCACAACAAAACTACTAGAGCTAATAAAGGAGTACAGCAAAGTAGCAGGCTACAAGATCAACATTCAAAAATCTGTAGCTTTTCTATACACTAGTAATGAACAAGCGGAGGGGAAAATCAAGAAACGAATCCCATTTACAATCGCAACTAAAAGAACAAAATACTTAGGAATAAATTTAACCAAAGAGACAAAAAATCTATATAAAGAAAACTACAAAAAACTGTTAAAAGAAATCACAGAAGACCTAAATAGATGGAAGGGCATACCGTGTTCATGGATTGGAAGACTAAATATAATTAAGATGTCAATCCTACCTAAACTGATCTACAGATTCAATGCAATACCAATCAAAATCCCAACAACTTATTTTTCAGAATTAGAAAAACCAATAAGCAAATTTATCTGGAAGGGCAGGGTGCCCCGAATTGCTAAAAACATCTTGAGGGAAAAAAAACGAAGCTGGAGGTCTCGCGATGCCGGACTTTAAGGCATATTATGAAGCCACAGTGGTCAAAACAGCATGGTATTGGCATAAAGATAGATATATCGACCAATGGAATCGAATAGAGTGCTCAGATATAGACCCTCTCATCTATGGACATTTGATCTTTGATAAGGCAGTCAAGCCAACTCACCTGGGACAGAACAGTCTCTTCAATAAATGGTGCCTAGAGAACTGGATATCCATATGAAAGAAGACCCGCATCTCACACCTTATACAAAAGTTAACTCAAAATGGATCAAAGATCTAAACATTAGGTCTAAGACCATAAAACAGTTAGAGGGAAATGTAGGGAGATATCTTATGAATCTTACAACTGGAGGTGGTTTTATGGACCTTAAACCTAAAGCAAGAGCACTGAAGAAAGAAATAAATAAATGGGAGCTCCTCAAAATTAAACACTTTTGTGCATCAAAGAACTTCATCAAGAAAGTAGAAAGACAGCCTACACAATGGGAATCAATATTTGGAAATGACATATCAGATAAAGGTCTAGTATCCAGAATTTATAAAGAGATTGTTCAACTCAACAACAAAAAGACAGCCAACCCAATTACAAAATGGGAAAAAGACTTGAACAGACACCTACCAGAAGAGGAAATACGGATGGCCAAGAGGCACATGAAGAAATGCTCAATGTCCCTGGCCATTAGAGAAATGCAAATCAAAACCACAATGAGATATCATCTCACACCCACCAGAATGGCCATTATCAACAAAACAGAAAATGACAAGTGCTGGAGAGGATGCAGAGAAAGAGGCACACTTATCCACTGTTGGTGGGAATGTCAAATGGTGCAACCACTGTGGAAGGCAGTTTGGCGGTTCCTCAAAAAGCTGAATATAGAATTGCCATACGACCCAGCAATACCATTGCTAGGTATCTACTCAAAGGACTTAAGGGCAAAGACACAAACGGACATTTGTACACCAATGTTTATAGCAGCGTTATTTACAATTGCAAAGAGATGGAAACAGCCAAAATGTCCATCAACAGAAGAATGGCTAAACAAACTGTGGTATATATGTACAATGGAATATTATGCAGCTTTAAGACAAGATAAACTTATGAACCATGTAATAACATGGATGGACCTAGAGAACATTATGCTGAGTGAGTCTAGCCAAAAACTAAAGGACAAATACTGTATGGTCCCACTGATGTGAACAGACATTCGAGAATAAATTTGGAATATGTCATTGGTAACAGAATCCAGCAGGAGTTAGAAACAGGATAAGATAATGGGTAATTGGAGTGGAAGGGATACAGACTGTGCAACAGGACTAGATACAAAAACTCAAAAATGGACAGCACAATAATACCTAATTGTAAAGTAATCATGTTAAAACACTGAATGAAGCTGCATCTGAGCTATAGGGTTTTTTTGTTGTTGTTTTTTACTATTATTACTACTTTTATTTCTTTTCTCTATATTAACATTTTATATCTTTTTCTGTTGTGTTGCTAGTTCCTCTAAATCGATGCAAATGTACTAAGAAACGATGATCATGCATCTATGTGATGATGTTAAGAATTACTGAGTGCATATGTAGAACAGTATGATTTCTAAATGTTGTGTTAATTTCTTTTTTTTTTTCTTTTTTTCTTTCTTTCCGTTAATAAAAAAAAAATGGTTGCAATGTGACTTTGAAAGAAGAATTATAAAAGGAGAATCTGGACATTATCAAAAAATTGTTAAATGTATGTTAAGTATATGTGATGGTTTGGAGCTATGTACCCTCCCCCCAAGCAAACAAACATGTTCTTAATCTTTATCCATTCCTGTGAATGTGAACTCTTATTGGACATTTTAATGAGGTGTGGCAGAGCTGAATCTGGGTACATCTTAATCCTGTTACTATTATAGGGAAGGCCACACAGAGAGAGAAAGCCACAGAAGAAGCAGTCAGAATCTGACTGTTCGTGGAACCAGGAAGAGAAAAGAGAGAATAGGGGAGCCTGCCATGTGCATTGTCATGTGACATAAAAGTCAAGGTCAAAGGATCACCAGCAGCCAGCCCCCAAAACCCATTGAAAGCATCACTTTGGTGATCCCTGGATTTGGTCATCTCCTAGCCTCAAAACTGTGAACCAATAATTCCCTTTGTTTAAACCAACCCATTGAATGGTATTTGCTTTGGCAGCCAGAAGAACTGAAACAGTGCAATATTAACTGATAAGTAAATATTCTTAACAATTACAAAAAAAATTTTTTGAAGTGTAAAAATGAAGAGACTGTTGTCAATTTGTTGCCTCACAAATACATCATTTTAATATTTCTTTTAGTCATTAAGAGTAATAGTATTCATCAGGCCTGTATGTTGATTTATCATTTGAGGTACAATGAGCAATTGGTTTAAAGTTATTTTTTTTAATGTGTAGCAGTTAAGGTCTCACAGGATATATTTTAAGAAGTGATATTAATTGGGCGAGTGGTATGAACTTTTAAAATTTTCTGGATAAATTACTCCCCAGACAGGGGATAATACCTACCCTAAATGCAAGGTACATTTCATTTCTTTCATTGTACGGATTTTAATACCTTTGATTATTCTTTCACCTGTTGATGGACATTTGGTTTGTTTCCATCTTTTGCCTTTGTAAATAATGCTGTTATGAATTTGGTGTATAGATATCTGTTCAAGTCCCTACCTTCAATCCTTTTGGGTACATACCAAGAAGTGGGATTTCCAGGTCCTATGGTAATTCTGTTTTTAGCTTTTTGAGGGACCAACAAACTCATTTCTAGTAGGTTTTGTTTGATTGCCCTGATGCCAATGATATTGAGCACATTTTCATGTGCTTATTGGCTATTTGCACATCTTCTTTGGAGAAATGTCTTTTTAAGTCTTCTGTTTATTTTAAAATTAGGTTATTTGTCTTTTTGTTGTTAAGTTGTAGCTTCTTTATATATTTTGGATGTTAAATATTAATTGGATATATGATGCAGCAGAGCATTTTTCCACTTTCTTAAAAATGCCTTTGACATACAGAGCTTTCAATTTTGCTGAATTCCATTTTATCAATTTTATTGTTGTTACTTGTGTGTTTGGTTTCCACTTACATTTTAATGCAAGCATAATGTGGTTTGTGACATGTGTGTATGTGGAGTGTATGTATGTTTGTGTTTATGCTGGTACAGAAATACTGTTCCTGCTCTCTTAAGTGAACTGCTTTTTTCTCAGAATTCCAAAATGTTAAAGATAAACATGCAATCCATGTGAATATTACAGTTTAAAGCTGTGCTAGTAGCTAGATTACAGCTTATTAGATTTTACTGAAATGCATTAATTCCATAATGTGCTATACATATTTATCTGACTTCATGCCCCAACTATTCATTCTGGCTATTTTTTTTCCTTTGTGAAACTTAAAAATGCGGCTTTACTTTTGTCCTGCAATATTATTTCTTTTATGGCTTACCTCTATTTGTTTTCATTCCAAAAAAGGGTTGAGTATGTCATCCCATGTGGAGACCTCATATAGAGAATAAGTTCTACACGTAGCAGCCTGCAATGACCAGGTCAGCAGTCAATCCTGATGTTGTGACACCTTCCTTTTTTTTTTTTCTGTTGTATGAGGTGCACCTGTGGGGCTCCTCATCCTCCTCCGTCTCCCCTTCCTCTGCCAAGGAGGAATCTATATGGCCCCACACTTTGGGGTCCCATCCCAGAGGAGCTAAAATCCTCCAGACCTGAGGCAACTTGTGGCCTCTGACTCGGGCATGTCTGCACGCCAGAGTCTCTAACTGATCGTCCACTCTGTGCAAGCAGTCAGGCAGACAGTTCTTTATTTTTGCGTGGGCAAGATACATGTCTCTTTCTAGTTTGAATTCCTCCTCTAGATGGTGGGTTATTATTTAAACACCAGTTTTACCTTTGTGGCCACATATAAGACTCCTAAAAGGGGCCAGGCTATGGCCACCACTACTTGGCTTTTTTTTTTCTTTTTGCTAAAATTCAGTTGTCCTGCTATCGATTGCAAAACAGTTAATAGCCCCGTGATAGTTTTCAGGGTGTCCCATACTCTCATGATGGCCCCCATTCATCCAGGAGGGCAGCCACCCCTCCCCAGGTGGATGATATAGACCAGTTTGGGGTTTTCTCCATGGATACTCCCTTCCTAGAATTCATGTCCACTATGGCCTGCTGTTCTTTTTCTCCTGGCTGCCTAAAATAGTCAAAGGTTAAATTGAGTTAAACAAGTATGAGGATTGACGAAAGCAAAGGTTGGGCAGAGGTGCCAGAATTTCTAAAGTCATCACCAACAGGCTGTTGGCCTTTCTGAATAGAACCAAAAGCAATGTCCCAATGATCCAACCCAGAAGAGAGGGACCAGCAGCTGCAGGGTCCCAGCAGTGACAACACTCCAATCCAGATAGAAAAGTGGCAGGGTAACAGGCTTTTTGTGACCAGACCACTTGGGAAGATACCTGGGCCACCAGTAGAGTGGATTAGCAGAAAATAAAATCCCAAAGAGGAAACATGGGGGCATGTTCTGGCTCTAAAACAAATGGGAGAGAGGAAAAAATGGGGAGGAAACCAATCCAAAGCTCACCTGTTGTAATGGGCTCAGTAATTAAGGGATAAATAGATGGTGTGGACCAAAGATGCCCTGTGCTCAGCCTTGTCCTTCTATACAAGGAATCTACAGAAAAAAAGGAAAACTAAAATAGATTTACTACTAAGGAGTTTCAACTCATTTCAGGATAACAAGAGCTAGTGTTATTTCCCAATTACTGTTTTTATCACTTTTGCTGAGGCTGTAAGAACATCTCAGGAAGATTTTAAATGTTTCTGTTTATTTTCAGCCCTTAGAAACATACCTCTCTCCTCCTCCGGATTAGTTCTTTTGCTAGTTTACAGCGTGCAGAGATCAGCATGTCTTCAATCATCATGCCAGAGGCAAGTCTCTTCTTGGCAGGCATTCAAAAACTCAAGAAACTTTCTTGCAGCACCCACTAACATGGCTTGGAATGGAACAGAACAACCTTCCGAGTCTCCCTTAGGCAGTAGGGAAATGCCTCACATTTCCCATAAGATAAAGTACTCCCTGATTCCTTCTTTATCAGGAAGAATCTTCAGCAATCTTCTACTTAGTGAAATAAACAACACTGGAAGTTGGGTTTTTATATATTCCTTTATTACAGGCAAGGAACCTACACTTCAGAAAGAATAAAAACCAATCCAGCATCATTTATGTACTTGTGGTACAACTGATTTGTGCCCTTACCTTTCTATTTCCAAAGCTTTTGTGCGATTTTTTTCCCGCTATGTTGTGACAGAGTATGCCAAAACACTCTTTTCACATATAACTGGGATTCTGATGGAATTAATCGTCTTTGTAATAACTAGATGAGCACATGTTGGAAGCTGAGTTTGGAAGATTACTATTTCCAGTGATTCTAATAAAATAATGTCAGTAATACAAAGAATTAAAAACATAACTCCTTAGCCATCATTTCCCAAAGGGAGTTTCTCTGATGCCCTTATTGGTCCATATTTTTGTTTGTTACACAAAGGCTCATATTTCACTTTGTTTTTAATGAATATGTTTGCAGTTCAGCAGGTATCGGACAGCAGCTTTTACATCTTTATTCCTCAAACTATAGATTATAGGATTCAACATGGGTGTCACTACCCCATAAAACAGGGAAATGAGCTTATCTGAAGCTTGAAACTTGTCTTCCCCATGTAAGTCTTGGGACTTGGGTTTTGCATACATAAAGAAAATGGTACCATAAAATATGATCACCACAGTCAGATGAGAAGAGCAGGTGGAAAAGGCCTTGTGTCTGCCCGTGGCTGATTTCATTCTCAAGATGGTGTAGAGGATGAGCATGTAGGAGAAAAAAATGACCAGCAGTGGAAGAACCAGGAAGACCATATTGGATATCACCATAGTGATAATATTGAGGGATATATCAGCACAAGCCAACTTGAGGACAGCTAAGATTTCACATGTGAAATGATTGATAACATTATTCCCACAGAAAGGCAACTGCATAGCAAGAACTGTTTGCACAATTGAGTTGATTCCACCAGACAACCATGACGTGGAAGCCATCAGCACATACACCATCCTACTCATGATGATGGGGTACCTCAGAGGGTTACAGATGGCCACATAGCGGTCAAAAGCCATCATGCCAAGAAGGAAACACTCTGTTGACCCCATGGCAAATCCGAGGAACATCTGCACTGCACATCCAGAGAAGGAAATGTTTCTTTTCTTTGAGATTAAGCTCACCAGTGTCGAGGGAACAGAGGAGGATGTATAGCAGATATCCAGGAAAGAGAGGTTTCCCAGGAAGAAGTACATGGGGGTGTGAAGACGAGCGTCAAAGATGCTTGCTATGATGAGAACACTGTTGCCAGTAAGAATCACTAGATACATCACTAAAATTAGAAAGAAGTAAATAATCTCGACTTTTGGGTATCCAGAAAGACCAAGAAGAACAAATTCTGATACAAACGTCTGGTTATACTTATCCGAGCTATCCACTTTCATAATTTCAAAGAAAACCTCACAAAAATATATTCACTGCCAAGAAAAAAATGTTAAAAGTTACATGAGCAATCATTATTTTAGAATGGAGTAGAAGGAGTTTGTTTGAAGATCTTACATATTGGTTTCTTTAACCATTGTAAGATAAAAATTGGGAATATTAGAATTACCTATCCCCATACCCAATGTATAAAGATCTACCTATGATCAGATAAAGACCTAGAATAAACTGTCCTACTTGAAGAACATTCATTGAGGTCTCTAAAATCCCTGGAATCCTCTAGATGACAGCCTGACTTCTTCCTATCATCAGATCAGGAAACAAGCAGTGGTGTCAGCAAAAGACAAATCAATAGGGAACAGAATTTAGATTCAGGTTTAAAAGGGATGACCAAACTTTCAGCAGCTTGGATTTTTGTGCATATTTCTTTCTATGCCTCACTGCATACTATATTCCAATCAGTTTCATTGTGTGTCATAGACTTTAATCTTAATTAATTGAATAACAAGCACCATAATTTAATATCCAATCAAAGGCGAAGTAAGTTGTTGATCACCTATTGAATTCCACTCAATATCTGGTTTGATTGTTCTTATGACAAGACTACTTGATGGGCCATTCTGCATGATATGATGGAGAATCTTTGTGGAACATTATGTGGTCTCTTTGCTTGCTTTATTTTGTATCTTGAGAGACTGTCTTGATAATTTACTTGTTTGAGCCAATCTGGGAAAAGAGTAACAGGCTTAAGTACTTTATAAATATATGCATGCATTTGTATATACCACTTTGTTTTACAAAATATAATCACTCCCTATATTTGTTTTCAAATATAAAAACAGATTTTGATCAACATTGTCCATATAATAAACAATAAAGCAAAATTTGAAGTTCAGACCTTTGAAACCAGATCTAGTTTGTTGCTTCACTAATTTTCATATGCATGTAAATTTGCTGGTGTTCTTGCTAAATTACAGTTTCTGATTAATTGTTCAGGACAGAAACAGAAATTCTTTAATTCTAATAAGCTCCTTGGTGATGCTCATGAAACTACTTTAAAAATCATACAGATTATCAATACTTTAATCTACCCCGAGTCAGCAGATTATCCAGATTTTTGAGCCAGAGAGATTGTCTTCTGTGTTACCATAAAGATGCGCTTAACCACCTGGAAGATAGCAATAACTTACTTCTGTTGTGTTTTACAGAGAACTACAGTCTTACCATGTTGTTCAATACCCTTTAGATTGAAATATTATTGAAAGACACTTTTTTAAAATTTAGAGTAAATTTATGCCCCTTACTAGAATTTAGGATATTCCTGACAACCTATTTGAGCCCAGTCATGTTCCAAGCACAGTGAAGAAAAACCAAAAACTAATTTAAGGTGCCTGCCACGCCAAGTTCACTCTTCAGATTGGGATATAGGAGAACATATGAAAATATAATATGAATATAATTACCTCGTGTAACTTGGGTGAAAAGTTTCCCTAAAGGAAGAAATTTATGAGAAGCAAATCTGTCAAGGCAAATTCAGGCCAGGTATGCAAACTTGGTAAGGATTAGACAAGTTTGGAAGAGAAGAGAGAAAGAGGAATATACTGAAAGGGAGAAGTTGGGCCCAAGTTTAGGAATAAGCAGATGGCACTACCCCCATTAGGACAAGGGAGTTTCAGTGGTGTCATTGTGGCAAGCACATCTGAGAAGGATATTGTGGCTGAAGTACACAAATGCTCAAAATTCTGGCAGAAGATTGGACACCTCTTTTGATGGAGAAGGGGTCCATTAGCAGGAAGCACTTGTGACTAGCTCCCCTACAACTTGATGCTATACGCTAGTACTCTATGAGGTTTTTAAGCAGACAGATGACACAAGGATTAAAATATTTAACTTAACACGTCGTCAGTGTTTTCCAACTGGATGTGAAGATTGGTCTTTTTATAATCATGACCTATGTGAAAACACTTTAGTTTATTTAGCCAACTTTTATAGTAGGTTACTGAGTATCCCATTTTGTCCTTGACATTAGTTCACTTGGCTCATGTTACACAACTAATAATGGGTAGAGGCAAGACCCAAAGCCCACGATCTTTTCACTACGACCCTTCCAGAAGTTTCAAATAGTGACAAATATATTTGCCTTACTTTTCTCACAGGCATGTTGCGATGACACGATAAGCTAGCATTTTGACTCAGCAGGCATTGTACTATTGCTATTACTATTACTACGATTACTCCTCCTACTACTACTAAAGGGTGCCTGTATTATGGTAATTATAATACATTGGTAGCTGTATTGACTCAGGTTATTCATATTACAAATTCAGATTTAATAATACCTCTGATTACTGATTAAAAAGTACAGCTTCATGATACTGAAGACTTACCTTCATACTGATAAGTTATTTCCACCTCTTGGAAAAGCAGGTTACTTTTTCCTTAATATTTGTGTCAGTGTTTTCAATTAAGATCAGATTCAACAAATGATGTTAGGTTCCATACATGTGGAAGAGTAAATATTTGTTATGCTACAATGATTGTAATTGTTCCCCAACTCCCAAAGCAATTTAAAGTTGAAATGAGAGATGTAGTAGAATGAAGAAAGTTCTTGTATTTCCCACAAACCCAATTAAAAGTGGCATTCGGAATAAATTGTGGGCAAACAAAAGTTCAAAATAAGAAATGAAATTTAGAAACTTTTGGAAATATAGGACAAATGTTCACCAAAAAAATTTTTAAATGTGAGCGCTTTTAAATTCAAAATATTTTACTAAATCTTTTATTAAAAGTTAATGTTTAGTAACTCAAATGATAGCTACCAAGTCATATGTTAGATTGAAAAAGGATCTAGATAGGATGAAAAATAAAACAGACTTTTAAATTCAAAATATATTTACTAAATTTAAGTTTATTAAAAGTTAATGTTTAGTAACTCAAATGATAGCTACCAAGTCATATGCCAGATTGAAAAAGGATCTAGATAGGATGAAAAATAAAACAGACTTCTGCTGAGATAAATCTACAATTGTTCATTTATTTATTTGCTTGCTTTACCATCATTATTTTTGAGCACGTAAGTTCATACAAGATACCATCCTTATACCTTTATTTTTGGTGGGGGGAGGGTGGTATCTGTGGCCTGGGAATCGAACCCAGGTCTCTTGCATGGAAGGTGAGCATTCTACCACTGCATCCTTACACCTTTTATTTTTTTTTAAGGAAAAGAAATATATATAAGCATTAAAATAAAATAAATCCATAAGGCAAAAGTAAATCTGTATGATCATACACAAAAGGAAAAAATCAGAACAGATATTTTGGGTCATAATTTCAGATTGGCATATGGCATGTTAATGAATTAAAACGTGTTAGGAAAATCTAGCATAAGCCAGGCTGCCAGTGGTAGCCATGGTCTGCAGAACTGGTGTGGCTGTGTGGACTCTTCACGGTCTACAAGCCCCCAGGTCTAAAATGGAGGCACCTGCGGGACACCGTGGAGCTGCAGCTTCTGAAGGGTCTCAATGCAGGGAAGCCTCCTGCTCTTGAACAGTGTGTTTGCTTTCTTCTGGGCCTGGTGGAAGGCAGCGAGGAGAAGGAGTTGACCCTCACTGCCACCAGTGTGTCCACCCTGGCCAACCATCCCCTCGTGCATGGGCCAGCATTCACCAGTTTGAAAGTCGGTGTGGGACACCTTCTGGCTTCTGGGGTGCTTGGCTTATGCAGTAAGTGGCCTCCTGGGCAGAGCCACAGATGACTTCTGTGAGGACGGGCAGCTGGTCCAGAAAATAACGTATGACCACATGACCAGGGAGAAGCTGGACTGAATCCTAGCAGAGATACAAGACTTCCATCAGAAGACCCTGGTGATGTACTCCAACCTCAACCTGAAGACCCAGGGGACTCATGAAATAGCTGTGAGAGGCTATGAATAAGTCCCATGAGCAAGTCCCCAGTGCTGATAACTGGCATCGGATGCCTCCCTTTACACCTCGGAATTCCTCTTAGGGGTTCAGTGAGATGCAGAAGCAGCTGAGGAAGCTAGTACATGAAATTGGCCTAGCGCTTAAGACCACTGCTGTCTCTACTCAAATAGGTCCTCCTGAGGACCCAGTGGGACCTACACAGCATCTAGTATGCTATCCAAGCTTCAGCCCCCAGGGTAGCTCAGAGCTGGAGAAGAACTTAAGGCCATTTTTGGGTAACCAGAAGCTCCCAGGTCTAAGCCAATCCTGGAACTCTGCAGGACCAAGCTCTGCCTTGGGGCTGGAGAGCAGCGCAGGCATTGAAAGGCTGGGCAACTGGTGAGGCAGTGGGTGACAGAAGAATAAGAACTATTTATGAACTAGAACTTATGACTATACAAAATAAATAAGTGTTGCTTCTTATTGAAATGAAGCTCGAAGGATATTAAGGAATGATGAGAAAAAAAGAAAGGAAGAAAGAAAGAAAGAAAGAAAGACACAGACGGGCTCAGGGGGTCTGAAGCTTGAGTTTACTTCAGATAGACTTCAGACCCCCTGAGCCCATCAGTGTCTTTCTTTCTCTCCTTCTTCCTTTCTTTCTTTCTCATCATTCCTTAATATCCTTCGAGCTCCGTTTCAACAGGAAGCAACATTTGGCGCCCAAACGTGGGGCTCGAAGAAGAAGACTCCAAATCAATATTAAGGAACCAAGGAAAAGTCTCATTAGAGGCACGTGTGTCCAGCCGATAGAAGAGGACTCGAGTCATATTGGTAAAGTAAGCATTTTCCTTGGATCATCAGGGTAACGGGTAATCATAATAGGCGGCTGGAGGAGTACGTGTGTGTGTTAAAGCTACTGGGGTGCCTGTTAAAACATCTGAATTAGTAAGCTTATTTGAGCTCATTCAAAAACATTGTTGTTGGTTTCAGCCTTAAGGCCATAATGTTTTAAATCTTAAGTAATGGAAATTCGTTATGAAGGCTTTGCAGTGAATATAAGACGGGGAAAATATTCCTGTTTCTATTTGGTTATTGTGTTCAGTCAGGCAATGAACTACCTGGCTCATGCTTTGTCTTAAACTCTAAGTTGTGTTTCTTCTCAATCTCCCACTACCACTTCTTACCCTGTTTCGACAGTTGCTTGAGCCGGACTCGGCAATTGGTGCCCAAACAGGGACTTAATAAGGGAACTCTTAAAGCATAAAGTGAGGAGATGCTCCAGGGACATCCACTACAAATACTACAGGCGGGCCTTTTTGAGTTGAGCAGTGGCCCTTATCTGTAGAGAGGTTTGAGGCTCTGACTCCGTTGATTTGGAAACTGGCCATATGTTTAGAGGAGTCTCGTGGTTCTTGGAATTCTCCAATATTTATTGCAGGAGGGAGGTCAGGAAAATGGAGAATGTTGACTGATTTGATAAAAGTCGATACTGTGGTTCAGCCTATGGAGTCATTGCAGCCTGGCCTGCCCACACCAGTTGTAATTTCTAAGAACTGATTTATTATGATAGATTTAAAAAATTGCTTCTTTGCTGTGCTTTTGGCAGAGCAGGATAAAGAAAGATTGGTTTCTGGGCTTGTTCTTGATGGGCTGCCTTTATATAGGGATTCATGTACACCTGAGTCAGAAAGTATTCAGTGAGAAAGGTGCCATACCAAACAGGGGTCAGTGCTCACTGATGGTTCCTGTGGCAGGTTGGTCCCCAACGGGGTGTGCAGTTCGAGATTGTAGTTCTGACTCAAGGTATTCTGTTAGGTTACCTTTGTTTAGTCTGAATGATTATTCTATGAGATTTATACCAATACTACAGGTAAAGTCCTATGACTCAGAATGGGAACGGCAACCCCATCTCCTTTTGTTAACTTAAATCCTCAATAAACAACAGAACACCAAGTGGGGAATAATACAAAAAAAAGAAAGAGGGTAAAAGGAGTACCCAAGAATGTTTTAAAAAGAAGGTTCAAGTGCTTTTAAGACAGAGAAGCTCTACAAACTGGGAGTCCACATTCCCAATCTGATGTTATTTCTATCCTCCACTAATAAAATAATTATCAAGAATGGGAAGTGTATTAGTCAGGGTTTGTGAGAGAAATAGAAGTTATATTCAGGTTTAGTATAAGTATTGGCTCTTGTAACCATGGGGATTGGCAAGTTTGAAACCTGTAGGGCAGGCAGCAACCTGGAAACTTTGATGTAATGAAATTATGTTCCCTTTGAGGAGCTAGCCAGCCAAAGAAAAGTCAGAAATTCATCTCTGACTTCTAAAATCTTCAGTTCTTTAATAACTCCAGCAGAGTGAATGAGGAGATTCCCTTCATTGCTGAGGACAATCTCCTTTGCTGATTATAGGTGCAATCAGCCATATATGCCATCAACTGACTAATGATGTAAATCCATCTATGAAATTCCCTTCAGTAGCAATCAGGTCAGTGCTTGGTTGACAAAACAAGTGGACAGCATAGTGTAGACAAGTTGACACATGAAATTAACTATTACAGGAATGAAAATGAAATTGCACTCCAACCCAATCCATTGCATAGCATCCTATTAGAAATATGCATTTTGTTCTACTGTTCTATTACTGTAATGGAGCTAGTGGGGACTGGTAAAGGAACACAACTTTGGCTGTGTCACAATGAGTTAAAGGAATGTAGTAGCTGGGGGGTTAATCTCATGAAGAAAGACCTGGAAATTGCAACTTGACAGTTGGTCAAGAGAAGTATCAAATGTTCTAGCTTATGATTTATTATGTACTATCTAGGTCCAAAACTATCCTGGAAGCACCTTGTACTAGCTTATTACAATGATAATTTTGCATGTGGCTTAATTCTACACACTATAGATTTTAGCTATGCATAATCAGTGAGGACCCCTCACTAAACTAGAGCCTTGCTTTTCCTGAACCCAAGGTATCTTGATACATAGCTTGATGTTTCACAGTCATGTTTGATTGAGAAAGGCAAACCACAAGGTAGGACACTTCATCCTTCTCTTGACCAGGTGTCATTTCCAAATTTCCAGGTGATCTGAATGGATTGACACTTCCAATCTCATGAGATAAGAGTGAGGATACATAAAAATATCTTGAAGATGGAATGATCAAACTCCACCCTTAGATGTTAAATGCATAGTCTTTCTGAAGTTGAAAATGTTGAGAATGCAAGTAACATTTGATTAGCTGTGTGATGATGCTAAAGTACCCTTCATTTGTGCCTTAGACCCCAGGTGATAAAAGGGCTCCAAATTGCTGGGACTTTTTGGTAACCTATTTCTGGAGAAGGCAGAATTATGTGAGCAAACATGGATCTCCTAGCTTAGCTCCTCCAAATGAAATGTAATGATAGGAAAAAATATATTAGGATTATTAGCAATAAAGGAAAAAAATAAAGAGTGGAAAATCCTCAGGTCATATAAACCAAGTGAAGGTGTTCAGATGGTTAATCAAAAAGTGAATAAAAATGAGTAGGTAGATAAAAGGTATAGCTACTAAGATGTTAATTAGATTGATAGGAGATTGGTTGGTCTGAATGTCCCCACTATTTCCAAATCCAATTTAAAAAATTCTGTCATTCAAGAGTAGTATAGGTGCCTTATAACAGAAATATTCCTAATTCCTCTCTCCTACCCCTGGTAACATTGCTGACATATTTTTATTAATTGTAAACTATCATCATCCAATATATTGTTGCTATTTTATCAATAATTTTTTTATTGAGATGTAATCATCCAAAGTGTATAATCAGCTGTTCACAGTATCATCATATCATTTCAAACAATTTCTGAACATTTTGTTACTCAGAAAACAATACAGATAAGAATAAAAATAAAAATAAATGTAAAAAAGAATACCTAAAACTTCCCATACCTACATCCCACTTATTGTTTATTTATTTTTTAGTTTCTTTTTTTCTTAACTCATCTGTCCATCCATGGGATAAGGAAGTGTCATTCACAAGGTTTTCACACTCACATGTTCACACCATAAAAGCTTTATAATAATTCAATCATCTTCAAGAATCAAGGCTATTAGATTATAGTTCAATAGTTTCCCTCTAGCTACGCCAATACACAAAAACAAACTGACAAGATATATCTATATACTCATGAGAATAACCTCCAGAAAGACCTCTCAACTCTATTTGAAATCTCTCAGCTGATGAAACTTTATTTTGTTTCATTTCTTTTCCCCTTTTGGTCAAGAAGGCTTTCTCACTCCTACGATGTTAGGGCCAGTCTCATCACTGAAAGTTAGGTCCCACATGACGGGGAGGGGGGGGGAGGACAATGAGTTCACCTGTGGAGTTGATTTAGAAAGGCCACATCTGAGCAACAAAAGAGATTTTCAGGGGGTGACACTCAGGCATAATCATATGTAGGCTTTCTTCTCCTTTGCAGAAATAAGTTTCATAAGGGCATGCCCCTAGGTCAAGGGCCTCATCCCAACAAATTTGCAGTCCCTAATGCTTGCAAGAATATCAGGTCTTCTCCAGGTAGAGAAGTTTAATATTTCCACCTTTTCTTCCAGTCCCTCAACGGACTTTGCAAATACTTTTTAATCTTCTGCCAAATGAACTCTGGGACATATTTGGACATCAGATCAATCTGTACAGAACAAGAAGATCGCACTCCCTATTCCTGGTTCCATGCAATTATGGTATTCAAACAAACTGACAACACAAGTTAAATTAGATAGTGTGCTACAGAAAATATAAATTTTACACCAAATTAACATCCTTTCTTTGGTCTCACACAGAAGTTGAAGTTTTCAAATACCATCAATATCATCCTTTATCTATAGTCTGATTTACCTTCTTCCTACCCAGATCAGCATCACTCATACCTCTAATTGAAGTCTGATTTTTCAGTGTTTTTAAAAGTTGCTGAATGGGGCAATGTAGACTTTCATATCTACAAAACTCTAGCTCTTAGTCACAGGTATCATGCAAATACCCAAAGTGCCATGGAATGGCCAGGTTATACACTAAGAACACAGTATCTCAGAATTTAGAAATTACAGTTATAGCTCTGGAATAGATGTGACTGCTGTAAGATTTTACAGTCTAGGAAACTTTACAATCACCTATGCTCTAAAATTTAATTCTCAGAGTTTCCACATTAGAGTTAGAACATATTAGTAAGGCATTATAATATTTGTCTTTTCCTTTCTGGTGCATTTCTTGCAGCTTACTGTCCTCAAGGTTCATTTCCGTAGTTGCATGCCTCATGACTTACATTCCTTCTTACAGCCACTCAATAGTCCGTTGTATGTATACAACACGGTTTCCTTCCAGTCTTAAGTCGATGTATCATTAGGTCATCTCCATCCATTGCAATTCCCAAACACAGCCAGTAAAAACACCAGTGTATAAATATCCACCCCTATCCCCGTTCTCACTTCCCCCAATTAAACACCTAACCCCACAGCAACCCAACTCCAAGCCTCCTGTGGAACCACCACACTGCCCTCCAGAGGGGCTGCACCACTCTACTTTCCTACCAATAATGAAGAGGTACATCTCTCTCTCCACAATTTCTCTAGGACTTGTAGCTCTCTGTTCACTTTTAAACAGTTCTACCCACACAACATACAATCCAACCTAAGTAAAAAACCAGTGATTCCTGGTATAATCACACAGATATGCCTTCACCACCACAATCTACATGAGGATGTTTCAGTTCCTTCCACAAAGAATCCCATGCCCCTCCCCATATTCCCTGCTTATTGACATTTAGCTTTGGTATAATACCTTTGTTACATTCAGCGGAGGCATATTACAAGGTTACTGCTAATTGTATACCCTAGTAAGTATTGATTGTATTTTTTACCATATATTATCCCATTTTCAACACCTTGCAATGTTTACATTCGTTTGCTCTCCTTCAGTCAAAAGCATTTTGATATTTGTACTTTAATCACTACCATTGTGCACTCTACGCCCCACTAAGTTATACCATCTTAGTCTTTATCCTTTTCTTTTCCTCCTGGTGTAATACACGCCTCCAATCCTCCCCCAACCATACTCACACTCAGTTTCAGTCAGTGTACTTACAGTATTAGACTAGCATCAGATAGTTTTGTGCTATCCATTACTGGGTCTTTACAATCTCCTGCTGAGCATTCTGTATTCCTTCAGCAGCAAATACCCAATCTCTGCCTTCTGATAACCTATGTTCTCAACTTTAACTCTCAAAGTTCACTCACTAATGTTAGTTTACATTAGGGAGACTATATAGTATTTGTCCTTTTGTTTCTGGCTAATTTCACTCAGCATAATGTCCTCAGTGTTCATCCATGGTATTACATGCTTCATGCCTTTATTCCGTCATACAGCTGCATAATATTCCATTGCATGTATTTACCTAGGTTTGTTTAGACACTCATACATTGATGGACATTTAGGCTCTTTCCATCTCTTGGCAATTGTGAATAATGCCACCATAAACACTGGTGTGAAAATGTCCATTTTTGTCTTTGCCTTTAATTCCTCTGTATGTACACATAGTTTTGGGATTGCTGGAATTTATGGCAATTCTATACTTAGCTTACTGAGAAACTGCCAAACTCAATACCAGAGTGATTGCACCATTCTATATTCCCACCAACAGAGAATATGTGTGCCTCTTTCTCCATATCCTCTTCAGCACTTGTTTTTGTTTTTTTTCACAGTGGCCATTCTAATGGGTGTAAAATGATATCTATTGTGCTTTTGACTTGCATTTCTTTAATAGCCAGTGAAATTGAAGATCTTTTCATAAGTTTTTGAGCCATTTCTGTTCCTCTTTGGAAAAGTGTCTGTCCATGACTTTTGCCCATCTTAAAATTGAGTTGTCTTTTTGTTGTTGAGTTGTAGGATCTCCTTATATGTTCTGGATATTAAACATTTATCTGATACGTGGTTTCCAAATATTTTCTCCCATTGCAAGGCTACCTTTTTACTTTCCCAATAAAGTCCTTTGATGCACAAAAGTGCTCCATTATAAAGAAATCCCATTTATCTAGTTTTTCTTTCATTACTCACACTTTGGGTGTAAGACCTAGGAAGCCACCTTGTATCAGAAGATTTATATGATAGTTCCCTACAGTTTCTTTTAAGTGTATTATGGTCTTAGATCTAATGCTTAGGTCCTTGATCCATTTTTTTCTTTTTCTTTTCTTTTTTTTTTTTTTTTTTGACATGGGCAGGCTCCAGGAATTGAATCCAGGTCTCTGGTATGGCAGGTGAGAATTTTGCCAGTGAACCACCATTGCAAAAACCAGGTCTTTGATTCATTTTGAGTTAATTCACATGTGAAGCCATCTGATAAGATATAAAATAAAGGTCTTCTTTCATTCTTTTGCATATGGATATCCAGTTTTCCAAGCACCTTTTCTTGAGGAGGCTGTTTTGTTCCAGTTCGGTTGATTTGACTTCCTTTTCAAAGATAAATTGACCACTCAATTCCACTGGCCAGTATACCTATCTTTATGCTAGAACCATGCTTTTTTGACCACTATAGCTTTGTAATACTTTTTAAAGTCAGGTAGCACTAGACCTCCCATTTCATTTTTCTTTCTTAAGGTATTTTTAGCTATTTGAGGCACTCTACTCTTCTAAATAAATTTAATTATTGGTTTTTCTATTTCTATAAAGTAATTTGTTTGGATTTATTTTGTATTGTATTGAATCATAGATCAGTTCACACAAAATTGGCATCTTAACTGTTTAATCTTTCAAACCCATGAACATAGTATGTCCTTCCATTTATTTAGGTCTTCTTTGATTTCTTTCATCAAAATTTTGTAGTTTTCTGCATATGTCTTTTACATCATTTGTTAAATTTATTCCTAAAATTTTATTGTTTTGGTTGCTATTGTAAATGGAAATTTTTTTCTTGATTTCCTCCTTAGATTTCTCATTGCTGGTATATAGAAACACTACTGATTTTATGTGTTGATCTTGTATCCTGTAACTTTGCTGTACTTATTTATTAGCTCTATAGCTTTACTGTAGATTTTCCAGGATTTTCTACATGCAGGATCATGCCATCTGCAAACAGTGAAAACTTTACTTCTTCCTTTTCTTACTTCCTGGATGGCTTTTGTTCCTTTTCTTGCCTAATTGTTCTAGTGAGAATTTCCAGTTTGGTCATGGTGCATAATTCTTTTCATGTGCTGCTGGATTCATCTGCAAGTATTGTGTTGAGGATTTTTGTCTCTATATACCTGAAAGATTGGTCTGTAATTTTCTTACCTTGTAGTATCTTTGCCTGGCTTTGGTATTAGGGTGATGTTGGTGTCATAGAATGAGTTAGGTAGCTTTCCCTCCTCTTCAATTTTCTTGAGTTTGAGCTGGATTGGTATTAATTCTTTCTTGATTTGATAGAATTCATATGTGAAGCCATCTAGTCCTGGACTTTTCTCTTTCGGGAGTTTTTTGATGACTGATTCAATCTCTTTACTTGCAATGAGTTTGTTGAGTCCTTCTATTTATTCTCAAGTCAGTTTTTATTATTCTTGCTTTTCTGGAAAGTTATTAATTTAATCTAAGTTGTCTAATTTATAAGCATATAGTTGTTCCTGGTGTTCTATCATTGTCTCCTTTATTTCTCCAGGATCAGTAGCAATTTTCATCTTCACATTTCTGATTTTACTTATTCGCATCCTCTCTCTTTGTTTCTTTGTCAGTCTAGTTAAGGGTCCATCTATTTAATGATTTTCTCAAAGAACCAATTTCTGGTTTTATTGATATTCTCTCTTGTTTTCATGTTCCCAATTTCATGTATTTCTGCTCTAATCTTTATTTCTTTCCTTCTGTTTGCTTTGGGGTTAGTTCACTGTTGTTTCTCTAGTTCCTTCAAGTGAGCAGTTAATTTCTTGATTTTTGCTCCTTTTTTCATCTAGGCATTGAGGGTAATAAATTTCCCTCTCAGCACTGCCTTTGGTGCATTCCATACGTTTTGATACGTTGTGTTCTCATTTTCATTTACCTCAAGATATTTACTGATTTCTCTTGAATTTCTTTGTTGACCCACTAGTTATTTAACATTTTAGCCTCCATAAATTTGTGAATTTTCCAGGTTTCCACCTGCTATTGATTTCTAACTTCATTGCATTATAATCTAAGAAAGTGCTTTGTATAATTTAGATATTCTCAAATTTATTAAGACCTGCTTTGTGTCCTAACATGTGGTCCATCCTGGAGAATGATCCATGAGCACTTGAAAAAAAAGTGTATCCTGCTGCTGTTGAGTGGGATGTTCTGTAAATGCCTGTTAATTCTAGTTCATTTGTCTTATTATTCAAATTTTTGTTTCCTTATTGGTGTTCTGCTAGATGGTCTATTCATTGATGGAATGTTGTGTTGAAGTCTCCAACTACTCTTGTAGAAGTGTCTACTTCTCCCTTCAGTGTTGTCAGTATTTATCTTATATATTTTGAGGCCCTCCGGCTCAGTGTATAGATATTTATGATTGGTCAGTCTTACTGATGAATTGTCCCTTGTATTAATGCGCAGTGTCATTCTTTGTCCCTTTTAATTGTTTTACATTTGAATTCTAATTTATCTGATATTAGTTTAGGTACTCCCACTCTTTCTCATTGGTATTTGCATGAAGTGTCGTTTTTCCAGCTTTTCACTTTCAACATGCTTTTGTTGTTGGGTCTTAAGTGAGTTCCTTGTAGACAGCATATGGATGGATCCTGTGTTTTTTTATCCATTATGCTGATTTATGTCTTTTGCTTGGGCAGTTGAATCCATTAACACTTAATTTATTACCATAAATGCTGGACTTTCTCCAACAATATTATTTTTAGATATATCTTTCATATATTTTTTAATCTTATCAGTTAACCTTCCTGCTAATCTTCATTTCTATACACTTCTCCAAACCTCTCTCTCTCCTGTCTTTTCTTATCTGCTGGTAGTGCTCCCTTTAGTATTTTTTGTAAAGCAGGTCTCTTGTTCATGAACTCAAACAGTGTTTGTTTGTCCATAAATATTTTAAATTCTCCCTCATATTTGAAGACAGTTTTTCTGGATATAGATTTTTTTTTTGTTGGCACTTTTTCTCTTTCAATATCTTAAATATATCATCCCACTGCCTTCTAACCTCCATGGTTTCTGCTGAGAGATCAGCACTTAGTCTTATCAACATTCCCTTGTATGTAATGGATTGCTCTTCTCTTGTTGCTTTCAGAATTCTCCCTTTGCCTTTGACATTTGACAGTATGATTAGCCACATTGTCTTGGTGTAGGTCTGTTTGGATATATTTTGTTTGGGGTATACCTTACTTCTTGGATCTGTAGTTTTATGTCTTTCATAAGAGTTTGAAAATTTTTGCAATTTCTATTATTCCTACCACCCCTTTTTCTTTCTCTTTTCCTTCTGGGACACCCATAACACATATATTCATGAGTTTCATGTTGTCATTCAGTTCCCTGAGACCCTGCTCAATTTTTTTCCATTTTTTTCCCTATCTGTTCTTTTGTGTGTAAAATTTCAGATGTCCTATCTTTTAGTTCACTGATCCTTTCTTCTGTTTCATATCTGCTGTGGTATGTCTCCATTGTGATTTTCATCACTTTTATTGTGTCTTTTATTCCCATAAGTTCTGCATTTGTTTTTTCAAACTTTGGAGTTCTTCTCTATGGATACCCTACATCTTCTTTATATCCTTCATGTCTTTTTCCATATTTTCCTTCAACTAATAAAATTGATTTAGAAGACTATTTTAACATCATTAATTTAACATGCTTTAATTCCTGGTATCTCAGTTGAGGTGTTAGTTGTTACTTTGGTTCGGCCAAATCTTTGTTCTTCCTAGTATGAGTCAAGAATTTCTTCCTAGTATGAGATGCCTTGAGGCATCTGATTTTTTGCTTAGTTCATTCTAGAGTTCATTTTATTTCTTTTGCCTAGGGTTTTCCTGTTGATTGGATTTGTTCTCTCTCTGTTTGTTCTCTCATTGGCCAGTTCTCAGAGTTGTTCTTCCCCACATCTCCCCCCAAAACCAGGCACCTACAGTGGCCTGACTCATGGGTTGGGAGCAGGTACTTGGCACCACATTTATGTTTTTGTTTGTGAGTAAAACAAGTCTGCTGTCTCCCAGTGGTCCTCTGCAAGATCTGGGTTTCTTTTAGTGCACTGCTTTGCTTTGACAGTTGTGTTATCCATGTTTCTTGGCCAAAACCAGGGCATGTTTCCATGCAGGTAATCTAGAACCACTCCAGTTGGCCTGAAATAACTTTCTTGGTAGTCTCTGAAATAGCCTTTCAATTCTCTTGCACTTTTTCTCTGTCTAGCAGAAGGTGTGGTTTGATAACTTAATTATCCTCAGAGCCCTGCTTGCATCTCTCCGGGTCTAGCCGAAATTGTAGGTTTCCTGTTCCCCCTTTTTGCTAGCTAAAATCTGGCTCAATATGCATCTGTGACCCCACTTTATTTGTGGCAGACTACACACCCAGCTATCCCAGTCTTCAGCCTTCTCCCAGGCAGGCAACAGGTCTCTCAGTGCTGTTTCTCACAGGAGTGTCGGTGGTGAGGGAACTTTAGGACCATGGTTAGAAACAGAACTTCTGTCCATATTTTTTTAGACTGCTGACCTGACCCTTGAAATGTTCTCTCCTTTCCCCTAGGTCTCTAACATGTGGTCTGTCCCACTGCTGTAAGAGAATACATATTCTGTGTCCCCATTGGAGGGGTCCCTGATACTGTTTCTCTGCCCATTCCAAGCTTTGAGTATGAGTAAAATGGAGGGAAAAGGGGAGAGAAATGTCCTACCTGATATTCTTCTACTTTTTCAATCCAGATTTTGTAAGGTCCCTCTCCAGTCAACATCCTTTTCCAGATTTCTGAATAATTCAGAATTGTTCTTTTTTGACAATAAATCTCTACAGAGAGATTTTCAGTAGCTGTTTATGTCACCATGTTCATGACATCACCCCAAATATTACTATTTTAAAAAAACTGCTCTCTTTTAGATTATTTAGGTGTAAGAAAAAGAAAGAAATTTATTTGCTTTTCTTTTATTCTTCCTTTTAATATTCTTTCTTTCTTTATGTAGATGCAAATTGGTGTCCAATATTATTTTCCTTCTCCCCTAATAATTTCTTTCTCATATTACTTACAAAGTAGATCAATTGGTGACAAAGTTCCTCAGTTTTTGTTTGTCTGAGATGGATTTTTGCATCTTATTCACTTTTGAAGTATAAAGTTGCTGGATACAGAATTCTAGGTTGTCATGTTTTTTCCTTTCCAACTTTTTAATTATTTTCTTCTCTTTCTTTGTCTTGACATGATTTCTGAAGAGAATTGCAATGTAATTTTTATTATTTTTCTGTATAAATAAAGGTTTTTTTCTTCCTTCGACTTCTTTCAATTTTTTTTTTTTTTGTCTTTGATTTTCTACAGTTTGAGAATGATATGCCTTGATGTGGATTTTTGGGTTTTCTTTCTGCTCTGTTCTCTGAGCTTCCTGGGTTTGTGGTTTGGTGTCTGACAATAATTTTGGGAAATTATCAACCAGCAGTACTTCATCTATTTCTTTTGTTACATTTTCCCTTCTCTTTCTGGAATTCTCACTATCCATATATTAAACCTTCCGTTACTGGTTCACAGTTCTTGGATATTAATTTTATTTTTTATTTGCTTTTCAATTTGGAAATTTTATTGAGAAATCTTCATGCTCACTTATTATTTCCTTCATTGTGAGGAGTCTGCTACTGAGCCCATCAAAGGCATTCTTCATTTTTGTTACAATGTTTTCAATTTTTTGCATTTCCTTTTGTTTTTTTTTTTTAGTGGAGTCTGAATTTCTCTACTTACATAATTCTCAGTTGTTATAGGTGTCAGCAACATAAAACCACACTTGGAGGAACTTTTAGCCAAATATGAATCACATCATGGATTACTCAAGAAGAGAATTCCAATAGAAAGAGCAATACACCTATGTTTCCTTATCAAATGGAAATGGCATATTCCAGAATATGAAATGGGATCAACAAAAGTATCTACAGTTCACATGAAAAAGGATGTTCCACGTCTTCTGTCTTTCATTAATTCTGCCTGACGAGCTACTTACCTCATAGTAATAAGTTCTTCCATATGTTGAGCTACCAGAGGAAGCCAAAAAAGTAACATTATTTACAGATGGCAGTTCAAGACTAGAAAGCTGGCACTCATTCTTGAAGACAACTACATTATACATTTATGATTGCATGTTGAATACGGAAAAAATAAATCTTCTTAGTGGGTAGAATTAATAGTGTAGTTCAATCATCAAGGGAGTTAGATAATAATAATATGTGATATACATTTTTAAAAATTTTCAAATTAAAAAAATAGCTTCAGATATACTAGCCATCTGGTCTAAAATGGGTCTTAGATGACAGGAAGATAAAAGGAACCCCTAAATGGAGTGGTAAGATATGCAACACTCAATGCACCTTAAAGGGGATAATCAAAGTATGGCATTCTATGTCTATCATAAAATTTTGCTTCTGAATTCAGAAAATAGCCTTACTCAATAAATAGGAGACTTTACTCTTTGGAAATAGCTTGTTGGGAACATGAGATGGCTGGGTGGAGATATTCAAGCAACGCAACATTTGTGTGCAAAAACAGATATTCTGGGGCAGGCCACAGTGGCCCAGGAAATTCTCACCATCATGCCAGAGACCCAGGTTCAATTCCTGGTGCCTCCCCATGCAAAAAAAAAAAAAAAAAAAAAGTATTCCACTATTTCTTTCAGAAGTTAGAAATGTACATAGCAGTTTTTCCTCTTGTTATGAAAAATTAGATATTTAAGGCAGTTATGAGCTACTTATTCAAAGGATCCAGAAAGAACCATACTTTGGAAGTGGATTACATTGGAAAATTACCCCTGGTTCTATGTGGATAATAATAAGTCTTGACCAAAAGAGACACTTATTCTAGATTTAAATTTGCTTATCTGGCTAATGGAGCAAGTGCCTCTTAAACAATTACAGGACTAGAACAAACGTTTTATTTTAATTTTGATGTTGATCATCAAATTATGGAGACTGTCTTACTCCAAATAAATTCTTTAAGGGAATGGAAATTTGCTTTAGCAGCTGACCCAGACTGAATGTGTGTGTGTGTGTGTGTGTGTGTGCATGTGTGTGTGTTTGCACATACTAATTGACGAGAGAACAGATGAGATTTAGCTAACCATTAACTGTTACATTTTGCTAATCTATTCATCCCCTTTATAAGTTAAAATATTGTTGGTGAAAGAATTGTCAAGCTTTTGCATACTTATGAACAAACGTATGCTGGACTTTTAGTACAATGGTTCTCAAAAGCAATATACACACCCTATTGGATAATAAAAACGATTAGTGGTTTGGTCTTATCCTGCAGCAAATATCGTAAAAGATACAGAAATAAGAATGATGACAGATGATTTGTAATAAGAAAGCTTGAGCAAGGCTTAGGAGGGTGGATTTTGTAAGGAGGGGTTTAGTTTGCATCTGGTCAGTGATAACTTTAATTATTTTTAAGGATACTTGGGATTCTGGTACAGACTTCTGGAAAAGATAAGAATGTTGGTGACTTGTGATGTGCTGTTTAAATCCTGAAAGTCCCCTTGAGTCACCCTATATTCTTTTGTCCACATTATTCACTGAAAATCTATAGACGATGGCTTGTATCTTGTTTTACGCATTATACAGCCTGTTTTTAGCTATAAGACCATAAGGGTGTAAAGGACTCCTTAGAATACTTGTGCCTTCATTCCTTGAAATTAAGTTATCCTTGTAGATATGTAAGTGTTTCACAATCCAAAGATAAAATGCACTTTGATGATTGGGAAAGAAGCCTGGGAGCTGTGTCTGAAAGCTTTTGGACCCTTCTATGTTTGCCAGAACTTTCTCTTGCTAGACCATATCCTTTATCTTTGTTAAAGTCTTATGTGAGTATACACTCAGGGGTCTCATGAGTTCTATAAATTATACAACCCTGTGGAACTGCTGCAATGTTTAATTCAATATTCCAGGCCTCTCTTGAACAATTAGAGCATCAATTAACATATAGCCTTCATGATATCATAGCAACAATCCCTCGAAACTGAGAAATTAGGTCCTTTATATGGTGGTATTTTCATAATTCACTGTTCCTCACTTGCATCATCTCATTGCTCAAATGCAGGGGCATTATTTATATCACATGCATGTGCTCTAAGAGGTGCATTCCACAGACTGCAGTGTCAGTGGGAGCCTTTTGGATTGGTGCACTTGATGAGTGGCACGGGTCCTTACTAATTTTTGTTGTCTCCTGACCCAGGTTGAGTATAAATGGCCATTTATACCAAGCAGACTTTCTTCTATCATTCTACCTGTCAGGATCTTTCATTTATTTCAATTTTTAACCCATGACTTCAAGTTTACATTGCATTTGTTTCAACTTGCATATAGTTCATGGAGTTTGTCATGGTTAGGGACAGGTGTCAACTTGGCCAAGTTGTGGTACCTGTTCATCTGATTGGGCAAGTGCTGGCCTGTCTGTTGCAATGAGGACATTTCATAGGATTAGGTCATGATCACGTCAGCTACATCCACAGCTGATTCCATTTGTAATCAGCCAAAGGGGAGTGTCTTCTGTAATTAGTGATGCTAAATCCAATCATGGGAAGCCTTTTAAGGAGGACTGAGAGGAGACAGGTTGCATTCCTGCTTTGGCTGGTGAGCCTCTCCTGTGGAGTTCATCCAGGCCATCCATTGGGGTCGTCGGCTTCACAGCCTGTCCTGTGGATTTTGGACTCTGCATTCCTACGGTCACGTGAGACACTTTCATAAATTTTATATTTGCAAGTGTTCCCTGTTGATTCTGTTTCTCTAGAGAACCCTAACTAATACATCTTGGTACCAGGAGTGGTTCTTAAGGAACAGAATCTTAAAAATGGGTTTTTATGAATGGTTTTCTACTCTGACTGGGCTCAGAGACACTAAGGACTCTGATTCCCGTAATCAGAATGACACTCCCAATCCATGGACTGAGTTGGCAAAGGAGATAGTCAAAATATCATCATTCAATTCTCCTAATGCTTCGCTTGTACGTAGCCAGACTCTGGGGGATAATGTTTTTGACACCTTTACAGAGTTTCATAGAAATAAGAGTTATAGAGATGTTGGTTGGTTGTTGTTAGATACACTGTCTACATTAAAGAGTGAAAGGGATGGGCTTAAGGCTTCAAACGAGAAGCTTAAGCGCCGTCTGAAAGATATAGACGTTTCTATGAGTATCCTGAAGGAAAATCTTATTTCCTGTAGCCGTAGATTTGAGATCTCTGAAAATTAGACTCAGAATCTTATTGTTAGAGTAGCAACTTTACAACGTAAACTGAAATCTCAGTCTTGCATGGTATCTGCCGTTAAAGTGAGGGCATTGATTGGAAAGGAGTGGGACCCTGAAAAATGGGATGGTGACATATGGATTGCTAATGATGTTGGGGGTGAGGTTGAAACCCTAGGCCATGCTGAGCCTTCTCTAGATAACCCTGTAATAGTCTGCCCTGAGGACATAGCCGCCCCACCTCCAGCCTGCCTTGAGGAATTCGCCACCCAACCTCCTCCTGAAGGGATTAGCCCTAGAGTTATTAATCCTGTTTCACCAGATGAAACTGCAAATGAAAGCCCTGAAGCAAATGGCTTGGAAGATATTTCTAATTCTTTTCATGACCCACCCCCACCACCCCTCATTTCTTCTAGACCTATAACTAGACTAAAGTCCCAACAGGCCCCTAAAGGTGAGGTACAAAGTATCACACATGAGGAGGTACGTTATACTCCAAAAGAACTGTGTGAGTTTTCCAATTTATATAGACAGAAATCAGGGGAATATGTGTGGCAATGGATTTTAAGAGTGTGGGATAATGGTGGGAGGAATATAAGGCTGGATCAGGCTGAATTTATTGATATGGGCCCACTAAGCAGAGATTCTGCATTCAATGTTATAGCTCGAGCAGTTAGAAAAGGTGTTAACAGCTTGTTTGAGTGGTTGGTTGAAACATGGATCAAAAGGTGGCCAACATTACCTGAGGTTGAAATGCCAGAACTGCCCTGGTATAATGTAGATGAGGGGATCCAGAGGCTTAGAGAGATTGGGATGTTAGAGTGGATTTATCATGCAAAGCCTGCTCTTACACCCCAGGAATGTCCAGAGGATGCACCTTTTACCAGAACAGTGAGAAATAAATTTGTGAGACTAGCACCATCATCCCTCAAGAGCTCTGTGGTTGCACTTCTCTGTAGGTCAGATATTACTGTAGGAACTGCTGTCACTGAGCTGGAATCCTTAAACACAATGGGGATGACAGGATCCCGAGTTGGCAGAAGCCAGGTGGCAGCACTTAATCACCAAAGACAGGGTAGACGTGGGTATCATAATAGACAACAAACTCAAAGGAGGCATCAAAATTATATGACACGCAGAGATTTGTGGCATTGGCTAGTAAATCATGGGGTGCCTAGAAATACAATAGAAGGGCAGTCTAAAAAATTCTTGTTAGAGCTGTATAAACAAAAGAGTTCTAGGTCAAGGGAACAGAAGTCTAACCTGAATTACAAAAACACAGAGTCACGGCCCCTTAACCAATTTCCAGACTTGAAACAGTTTACAGACCCTGAGCCCCTTGAATGAAGGGGAGGCCAGGTCCCTATGGGGGAGAAACCTGTTATACTGCCACAAATTTATACTGTTAACATTCCTCTAAGTCTTCCCCAAGGAGACCAATGGCCTTTTACCAGGGTAACTGTGCATTGGGGAAAAGGAAATGATCAGATATTTCGGGGATTATTAGACACTGGTTCAGAAGTGACGTTAATTCCAGGGGACCCAAAACGTCACTCTGGACGACCAGTCAGAGTGGGGGCTTATGGAGGCCAGGTGATCAATGGAGTTTTAGCTCAGGTCCGTCTCACAGTGGGTCCAGTGGGCCCCCGGACCCATCCTGTAGTTATTTCCCCAGTTCCAGAATGTATAATTGGCATAGACATACTGAGCAACTGGCAGAATCCCCACGTTGGTTCTCTAACTCGTGCAGTGAGGGCTATTATGGTGGGAAAGGCCAAGTGGAAGCCACTAGAACTGCCCCTACCAAGCAAAATAGTAAATCAAAAGCAATACCGTATTCCTGGAGGGATTGCAGAGATTACTGCCACTCTTAAAGACTTGAAAGACGCAGGGGTGGTGATTCCCACCACATCCCCTTTCAACTCTCCTATTTGGCCTGTGCAGAAAACAGATGGGTCTTGGAGAATGACAGTGGATTATCGTAAACTCAACCAGGTGGTAACTCCAATTGCAGCTGCTGTTCCAGATGTAGTATCATTGCTTGAGCAAATCAATACATCCCCTGGTACCTGGTATGCAGCTATTGATCTGGCAAATGCTTTTTTCTCAATAGCTATTAGTAAGGACCACCAGAAGCAGTTTGCTTTCAGCTGGCAAGGTCAGCAATATACTTTCACTGTCCTACCTCAGGGGTATATCAACTCTCCAGCCCTATGTCACAATCTTGTTCGCAGAGACCTTGATCGTTTCTCCCTCCCACAAGACATCACACTGGTCCATTATATTGATGATATCATGTTGATTGGACCTAGTGAGCAAGAAGTAGCAACTACTCTAGATTTAATGGTAAGGCATTTGCGTGTCAGAGAATGGGAGCTAAATCCAACAAAAATACAGGGGCCTTCCACCTCAGTAAAATTTTTAGGTGTCCAGTGGTGTGGGGCATGTCGAGATATCCCTTCTAAGGTGAAGGATAAATTGCTGCATCTGGCCCCTCCCACATCCAAAAAAGAGGCACAATGCCTAGTTGGCCTTTTAGGATTTTGGCGACAACATCTTCCTCATTTGGGTGTGCTACTCCGGCCCATTTATCGAGTGACCAGAAAAGCTGCTAATTTTGAGTGGGGACCTGAACAAGAGGAGGCTCTGCGACAGGTCCAGGCTGCTGTGCAAGCTGCTCTGCCACTTGGGCCATATGATCCAGCAGATCCAATAGTGCTGGAAGTGTCAGTGGCAAATAGAGATGCTGTCTGGAGCCTTTGGCAGGCCCCGATAGGAGAATCACAACACAGACCTTTAGGATTTTGGAGCAAAGCCTTACCATCTGCTGCAGATAACTACTCACCTTTTGAGAAACTCGGGCCTGGTTTACAGATTGTTCAGCACGATATGCAGGTACCACCCGAAAGTGGACAGCTGCAGCATTACAACCCCTTTCTGGGGTGTCCTTAAAGGACAGTGGTGAGGGGAAATCCTCCCAGTGGGCAGAACTTTGAGCAGTGCACCTGGTTGTTCATTTTGCTTGGAAGGAAAACTGGCCAGAGGTGCGTTTGTATACTGACTCATGGGCTGTTGCTAATGGTTTGGCTGGATGGTCAGGGACTTGGAAAGACCGTAATTGGAAAATTGGTGACAAAGAGGTCTGGGGAAGAAGTATGTGGATAGACCTTTCTGAGTGGGCTAAAAACATGAAGATATTTGTGTCCCATGTGAATGCACACCAGAGGGTGACTTCAGCAGAGGAAGATTTTAATAATCAAGTGGATAAGATGACCCGTTCTATGGATACCAGTCAGCCTCTTTCCCCAGCAACTCCTGTTATTGCGCAATGGGCTCATGAACAAAGTGGTCATGGTGGTAGGGATGGAGGTTATGCATGGGCTCAGCAACATGGGTTTCCACTCACCAAGGCTGACCTGGCTACAGCCACTGCTGAGTGCCCAATCTGCCAGCAGCAGAGACCCACACTCAGCCCCCGATATGGCGCCATTCCCCGAGGTGACCAGCCAGCTACATGGTGGCAGGTTGATTACATTGGACCACTCCCTTCATGGAAGGGGCAGCGATTTGTTCTAACTGGAATAGACACATACTCTGGATATGGGTTTGCTTTCCCTGCACGCAACGCTTCTGTCAAAACTACTATCCGTGGGCTTACAGAATGCCTTATCCATCGTCATGGTATTCCACATAGCATTGCTTCGGATCAAGGAACACACTTCACAGCAAATGAAGTGCGGGAATGGGCACATGCTCATGGAATTCTCTGGTCTTACCATGTTCCCCATCATCCAGAAGCAGCTGGATTGATAGAACGGTGGAATGGCCTTTTGAAAACTCAATTACGGTGCCAACTAGGTGGCAAAAACTTGAAAGGCTGGGGTAATGTTCTCCAGGAAGCTGTGTATGCTCTGAATGAACGTCCGCTGTATGGTGCTGTTTCTCCCATAGCCAGGATCCATGGGTCCAGGAACCAAGGGGTAGAAATGGGTGTGGTGCCACTCACTATTACTCCTAGTGATCCACTAGGAAAATTTTTGCTTCCTGTCCCTGCTACCCTGAGTTCTGCTGGTCTACAGGTTTTAGTTCCAAAACAGGGTGTGCTTTCTCCAGGAGAAACAACAGTGATACCACTGAACTGGAAGTTAAGATTGCCACCTGGCCACTTTGGGCTACTTATGCCTCTGGATCAACACACCAAGAAGGGGATTACATTATTGTCTGGGGTAATTGACCCTGACTATCAGAAGGAAGTAGGACTGCAACTACATAATGGAGGTAAAGAAGAGTTTTCTTGGAATATAGGAGATCCCCTGGGGCGTCTATTAGTACTGCCATGCCCTGTGATTAAAATCAATGGAAAACTGCAACAACACAATCCAGGCAGGACCACTAATGGCTCTGAGACTTCAGGAATGAAGGCTTGGGTCACCCCACCAGGCAAAGAACCACGGCCAGCTGAAGTGCTTGCTGAGGGGAAAGGGAACATGGAATGGATAGTGGAAGAAGGTAGTGATAAATATGAACTTCGACCACGTGATCAGTTACAGAAACGAGGACTGTAATGCTGTTTTGTTTGTGTTATACTATTTAAGTTGTAAGATATCAAGTTTAAGAATGAATGTTGCCCAAGGATTTGCACCCTATTCTGGAGAGATTTAATGTGTTTCCAGTTATATGCTGGACAGTTGAGTATTGTCAGGTAAAAGAAAAAATGTGTGCTTATTTGTTTTCATTTGGAAATTAAGTATGGTCTAAGGTGATATATATATATATATAGGTGCCAAGTTGACAAGGGGTGGACTGTCATGGTTAGGGACAGGTGTCAACTTGGCCAAGTTGTGGTACCTGTTCATCTGATTGGGCAAGTGCTGGCCTGTCTGTTGCAATGAGGACATTTCATAGGATTAGGTCATGATCACGTCAGCTACATCCACAGCTGATTTCATTTGTAATCAGCCAAAGGGGAGTGTCTTCTGCAATTAGTGATGCTAAATCCAATCATGGGAAGCCCTTTAAGGAGGACTGAGAGGAGACAGGTTGCATTCCTGCTTTGGCTGGTGAGCCTCTCCTGTGGAGTTCATCCAGGCCATCCATTGGAGTTGTCGGCTTCGCAGCCTGCCCTGTGGATTTTGGACTCTGCATTCCTACGGTCATGTGAGACACTTTCATAAATTTTATATTTGCAAGTGTTCCCTGTTGATTCTGTTTCTCCAGAGAACCCTAACTAATACAGAGTTGTTGCATATATGTCTCTCAACTAAAAAAGCCTTCTATTTGAAGACAGCACCATATCTTACTCAGTTTTTATTGTCCAGGCACTAGTTGGAAAGTCTTGCATGAAACATGTGCTCAAAGGAATGTTTGTTGAATTGATTCAAGATATTCAGCAGAGAATGTTAAGATTTCATGTTAATTTGTTAATTGAAATTTTTCTGGGTTCTGAATTGAATGATTTCATGAATGAAAAATGGCGTTTATGTTGGGGGTTTAAAATTACCTATTTTGAAAGCAGATCTTCACATGAACAGCGATGGAGAATAGCTTGTTAGGTAGATAGATTCAGTGTTTGAATGGCGCGAAGAAAGAAGTTAGAGAGAGGGCTCAAGTTCTGCCCTCCTCTCAGCATCCTTCATCCCTGCAATGACTCTCAGTGAAATGTATCACTGCAAATAATAGCTATAAATGTTAAAGGAGCATGTTTTCATGATATATGAAACACACAGCAACATTTGAGGAATTAAATGCATGTGATTAAGCTGTCCACCTGACCACCAATATTTGACAAGCTACCATCCTTCCCAAAGCTCAACTTAAGACAGTGCCATGATGCAGAAAAGCAAGAAGGATGTTTTCTACCATGACACAGATTTCAGTCCCTTCAGGGAAATGGGTCATGCATGTATCATAAGCAGCAGACAACACATGATAAAAACCAGTTAAGGAAACTGGATCAACTACTTATGACATGTAAGTAAAACCAAAAAGCAGGAAAGTAGGAAAACAAGAAGCTGTCTGATACATTCTGCATAAAACCACTTATAAGAGTGAAGAGATAAAATATCCAGATACCAAAATTGGGAAGAATGGATTCCATTTCACTCAGACTTGACAAGACCTGGCAATTTCTTCACCTAAGCAAAGAAATAAGATGTCAATCCTAAGAGGAGCTGGTCAGTAATGGAAATTGAAAAAACCCTCTTAATTTTCCCCAATGGCATATTTCAACAAATTAAAACTATTTCTATACTTTTTAAGATTAGGCAACAGAGTAAATAAATTTAAGGTATTGAGACTCAGTTTTCCAATTGTTCGAGAAGTAAGGTAAAATACAGAAAGGGGAAGGATAGAGTATACACATATAGATATTAAAAGAGGTATACATATACATAAATGCATACATTTTTTTTACAATAGTGCTTGCTGAGTGGGCCTAGAAAGAATGACATCCTGGTAGGAATTAGTATACCTAAGACTCTGGTGTTTCTAAACGCATTCTGCCCCAAAAATCTTGGTTTCTAAATGTATTCTCCTAAAAAAGAAACCAAGGCCTCTTGGAGTTATCACTGATACCAGGGCTTGAGATAGGAAAGTACAAGAGGATATTGCGCAGAAAGTAAAAACATGCTCCAGAATCATGGGGGCATGTCAAAAAGAAACAGGAACTAGCTTGAAGACAATGACATTAAAAAAACCTGGAGGAAATTGAGCATTAAATCACAATGTAATAGTAGTGTAATTCATTGAATAAAATAAGAAACGTTGGGTGCAAATGAATTTAAATGAATTAATGGATTTAAAAAGTGAGGTAGGTGAGAAAGTTCTTACTTAAAGAAAAAATGGCCATGGGTAAATGAAGAAGGAATGACAGAAAAATCATCATTTGACAACCTGATAGTAAGAACTGATTAAGGTAAGAAATAGCAATGGCTGCTAAAACTGGTGGATGAATGTTTAATGTTAATGTATTTACGTAGTGGCAAAGTATCTTCTTGAGTAATGCTCTTTACAAACAAATGAAAAAGAGTAATTTACAGGGGAGATGCACATAGCAGATACCGTTTTAACAAAATAATCAAAGTTAATATCTACGGTAATGACACAAATTGGTATCAAGTGCCTGCTGATATAAGGCACAGGGGAGAACAAAACAACTGATTCTTCTTAACCAGAAAAGAAAAGCAAGCATAATCTGAAAT
Source organism: Tamandua tetradactyla (assembly GCF_023851605.1). NCBI lineage: Eukaryota > Metazoa > Chordata > Mammalia > Pilosa > Myrmecophagidae > Tamandua > Tamandua tetradactyla. The sequence continues at coordinate 23,311,604 of NC_135328.1, read as the reverse complement.
CAATCATGAGAAAATGTCTGACATAACCAACTTGAGGAGCAATCTAAAAAGTAAATGTCCTCCAAACATGCTTAAATCATGAAAAATAGTTTCAGGAATTATTGTAGCATAATATAACTGGAATTAAAGAAACATGAAAAATCATTGTCTGGCCATTTGCATGCACATGAGCACACACAAAGAGAATTTCCATTTTTAAGAAATACGCTTAGGGTTAAAAAGAAGAATGCCTACATTTTCCACATGAAGAGTATCAAATACCATATAAATAGTCTGTAGTAGAGCAGAATTTCTTTCTCAGCCTATCTATATCTGAATTGTATGTGTGCTCTTTTTCCCATAAGGTTGCCATCCAGTACAATAGACCCTTCCTTCCAGATATCATCAAAAGTAAGATTCTAAAAGAATTCGTATATGGTTCAGAACTTGTGAGAAGCTGAGGTGATGGCAAAATACGGTCCTCAGTGAATCTAGAAAAGAAAGGATAGTGAAAGCAAGAATAAAGATATCTCATCCTAATAACGGTTTCCTCAAGGAAGTTCCTTATTGGTTTTGATAATAAGGCCATCTTTCTGTTAACTGTACAAAGATTTACATTTTCCGTGCTTCTTATTGGATAAATTTGCAAGTTAACAGATACTTCACAGCAGATTTTACATCCTTATTCCTCAAGCTATAGATGATAGGATTCAGCATGGGGGTCATGGCTCCATAAAACAAGAACATAAGCTTGTCTGAAGTTTGAAATTTGTTTTCCCCAGACTGGTCTTGAGACGTGGGCTTTGCGTACATAAAGAAGATGGTATCATAAAATATGATCACCACAGTCAGGTGTGAGGAGCAGGTGGAAAATGCCTTGTGTCTCCCTGTGGCTGATTTTATTCTCAAGATGGTGTAGAGGATGAACATGTAGGAGAAGAAGATGACCAGCAGTGGAAGAACCAGGAAGACCATACTTGCCACTAGCATGGTGGTAACATTGAGTGATATGTCAGCACAAGCTAACTTGAGGACAGCCAAGATCTCACATCCAAAATGATTGATAACATTATTCCCACAAAATGGCAGCTGCATGGCAAGAGACGTTTGCACAGTTGAGTTGATTCCACCAGACAACCATGATGTGGAAGCCATCAGCACATACACCGCCTTGCTCATGATGATGGGGTACCTCAGAGGGTTACAGATGGCCACATAGCGGTCAAAAGCCATCATGCCCAGGAGCAAACACTCTGTTGACCCCAGGGCAAACACAAGGAACATCTGCACTGCACATCTAGAGAAGGAAATGGTTCTTTTCTGTGATATGATGGGCCCCAAAGTTGAAGGAATAGAAGCAGTTGTATAGCAGATATCCAGAAATGAGAGGTTTCCCAGGAAGAAGTACATGGGGGTGTGAAGACGAGCATCAAAGATGCTTGCTACGATGAGAACACCATTGCCCAGTAGAATCACTAGATACATCACTAGAAGCAGAGCAAAGAAAATGATCTCAAGATTTGGATGCCCTGAAAGGCCCAGAAGAAGAAATTCTGACACAAATGTCTGGTTGTTCTGATCCATGTCATTTGCTTTCCATATGTCAGAGGAAGACGAACCTAAAATGTATTTGGTGGCAAGGAACAAATGTTTCAAATTACCTGATAAATCATTATTTTAGGATTGAATAAAAGGAGTGTTTGCCTAAAGTTCTAATCCACAACAATGTGTTTGGCTATAATACAATGACACTGGGAATGTTGGATGTATCTACGCCCCATTGCTAATATCTGATGATCTATCTATAATCAGATTTAGATCCAGAAGTAATGTCCTACCTTTGAGGACATTTCCAAAACCTATGTTTCATTACAGACTTCAAACTAGACTTCTTCATTTGATCTGGTCCAGGATTCAGATGGTTGCAACAGTAAAATTCACCTCAACAAGGAATGGCATTTTGATTCACTGATTAACCTATATGATCAAAATGTCAAGGCAACTGCAATCTTTGTGCTTAAATTTTTTATGACTGACTGCAAAACATTTTCCAGTCATTTTCCTTAGTATTTTGTAAACATTTAATCATAATAAATTGAATCACCTTCACACAATTTAACACCAAATCAAGGCAAAGGAAGTTGTTGATCTCTTGCTGAAGTCCTTTCTTAATATCTTAAGTTTAAGACCACTTGATGGACAAGTTCTACATAGATATGATGAAGAATCTTTGGAGAACATTATGTAGTGTCTTTGCTTGTTTCATTTTGTAAGTTCAGTGAATATGTTGATAATTTACTTCTTTAAGCCAACCTGAGAAAAAAATAATAATGTATATTATTAATATTATATTATGTGTGTGTATGTACATGTGATTGTGTGCCTGTGTGATGGCATGCATGTGCATTCCTGTGCACCACCGTGTACTCTACAAACGACCATTCTTTATATTATGCTAATTTTTTTTCATCTTGAGAGACAGGACTTAAAGAATGTCACCAATCTAGTAAACAATAAAATGGAACTTGATGCTCAAATCTTTGACACTAGGTCTATTTCATTGCTTCACTCATTTAAATTAGTACATCAATCTCCTGATGATCTTACTGAACTACAGGTTCTATTTTACTGTTCAGGTCAGGGCCTGAGAATTTGCATTCCATAAGCTCCCAGATGGTGCTGAAAAATTTGGTGAAGAAATGACACAGAATATCAAGCCTAAATCTACACTGAGTTGGCAAAACATACAGCTGTGCTGAACAAGAGAGATTTTCTCTTGTCACATTATGTAGATTAGCTTAATGATCTGGAAAATTATCAGAACATATTCTTTTGTGTTTTGCAGTAAATTCCAGTCACACAATGTTGTTAAATACTCTTAAGAAAAATGTAATATTGAAAACACATTTTAAAAAAGATTGAGGTTACTTATGCTGGGCTTACAGTTCCTAGAGCCTTCCTGAGTCCAGCCATATTCTAAGTACATCAAGAAAATGAAACCTATAATCTAAGGTACCTATCATTACTTGCTCACAATCACAAATGGATATAAGATAACTATGTTATTCATGAAAAAGTAATATAAATATAATTATATTGTATAATTTCATGGAAAATTTTGTTTTCCTAGAAAGAAGAAGCTTATACATAATAAATAACTCCAGGCATAATTCAGGAAGGGTTTCAGACTCAGGCCAGACCTGGAAATATGGAAATTATTAGACAGATGTGAAAGAGAAGAGAGGAGAAGTGTAACTTAGAAGGGAGAACAGGATGAGCAAAGTTTAGGAGTAATCAAATGACAGGGCCTCCTTTTTGGACAAAGGAGTTTCTGCGGAGGAGTGGTGACAAGCACATCTGACAAGGAAAGTGTGATTGGAGTACACAAAGGCCCAAAACCTGGCAGAACATGGGCACTTCTTTGGTGAAGAAGGGGCCCATTAAACCACGCAAGGCTGAGGGATCAGAACCTGTGACATTAACTTACAGCCAACTTAATGAGCTATGAATCCATGACACGAGGATTAAGACCTTTACAGTTTTGTGTTTGTCATTAGCTACTGACTGGATGTGAAAATTGATCTTTCCATATTCACCATTAGATTTGAAGTTGACCAACATCACCATTAGATTTGAAGCCGTAAGTTACTGAGAATGTCTAACTCGCTCCTATCACCCATTCTACCACTTAGTTTGTTGTGTGATAGTAGATGGGAAACACTTTAGAACAGAAAAGGTCTTGGAATCAACAACCAAACCGGTCAAAGGGATTCTCAAAATAGAATCAACTGAGTTAAAGAATAGACAGCAGAAATATTTGAACTTTGAGGAAAATGGCAAAAGAGGGAATGTCCATCTCACTTTCTGAGAAGCCATACATTCCTAGGTAAAGTACACCCCCTCCTTGTAGGTGCATCTTAAATCTTGCTTGCACATCCCTAAGCCCCATAACGATCTGAACTAGTCTACATATAGTAATGCATATCAGTAACTTAAAAAAAAACAAACATGCTTACAATCTTGCAAATGGCTTAGTACCTTCCTTGTTCTTGCCCATATAACCCCCTATAACTCCCTGGGTGGCATGGATTACTACTTGGAAAATACTGCAGCCACCCAGAAGCAGCTCCCTAATAAATGCTTACTATTATGTTATAAGGTATGTCTGCTTCATTTTTTGGGCTTGAATGTCCATCGAACTTTAATGGAACTTATTCTGTAGGTTCAAAACCAGACACAGTTTCAGAGAAGAAAAAAATGGAGCATACAAGAGGTTATTTTCTTAATTAATTCATATAAATATCAGGACTATCTCAAAATATCTGCATTCATTTCATTTAGAATATTTTTATTGCAGGCTCTGAGGTGTCCATGTCCTTTAAATTGGTTTAATTGGCTCAGGACTCAAGGCTAATGACAGGCAATGGCAAGATCAAAAGCTCATGCTCTTTCCACTACTACCTTGACTAACAGTGCCATTAAAATATGCATAGAAGTCACAGATCAACAAGAGGGAATGGGCAAAAACAAACATAGATAAGATAAGGTCCATGAACAACCTTGACTGTTCTGATTCAACAGCGCCCTGACGAAAATGACAAAGATCCGACATTTACTTTATACCACTTCTTAAGATTAATCAAAGTTTTCCCCATGTAGTGCCCCGAAATTAATCAATGGATGCCTTGGAAAGGGGATTGGAGCTCTGTGATCTGCCCAATCATGAATGTAAATGGAAGAAAGATGGTAGGCCGTTGAATTTACGGGACAACACGGCAAGATTCCAGATCTGCCTTCTGGTGCAGGTCTGTAGAGGACTCCTCTTCCAGACAACTATAATGACAGCACGTCTTAGGCCACCTCAGATCTTCACCCCCACTCCTGCCCAACCTGCTCCAAGCTTTGCCCTCCCCAGGTAGAAATATCTTCTGCAGTACAATCCAACATGAGCACTGGTCGGTCTTGCTACCTTGTTTTTTTTTTTTTCTGCTGCCAGCCCCTGAAACTTATCTTGTATTTTGTGAGATAACCAAAGGTACAGGAGAAAGAGCATTTCTGTTTTGTTTATCCCTCTTCAACTAGTGACTAATACAGTGGCTGCAAATAATAGGTTAATTAGAACTGAATAGATATGTATTTAATTTCTACAATCTCAAGCAATTTCCCTGTGCAGAATTAGTGGATACATGATCAGAACAATTTAATATGTGCGAATTGTTTTTCTTTTGCCACAAACTTTAGGTATTTTGTTTCCTATTTTTCTTTTAGTATCTTTCACTCAATACAAAAAAAGCTGCTTGCTAATATATATGCTCATCAGTTTAGGCAACAAAGTGAACACCTCATTTCCATTTGAACAGATGTCACATGGATTTAGAATAGTGGAAAAGAGCTTGGCATTTAGTATAAAAATTTTTCTTTGGCATTTCCTTGTTTTTGACTTATAGGTTTATTTTTCTAATTTGTAAAATAGTGGTAAATCTGCATGTCTTACATTTCTTACAGGGATGCTGTGATGACAAAATAAGATAGCAATACAGAATTGCTAGATTATTTCACATGCATTAAAAAAATAATAGTAATAATGAACTGTTGCTGTATTATTGCTATATTAATGAACGGGGAGCTGTGCTGTTTTAGGTTATTCCTACTGGAATATAATATTTATTACCTCCTTTAATTACAATGAAAAGATACTGTTTCATGATATTTAAGACTTATCTCTACTGATCCATTATTTCCACCTCTTGGAAGAGCAGCTTATTTTTCCTTATTATTTATGTCATTTTGAATTAAGAAAAGCTCAAAAAAATGCCAAGTTCCACCCAGGTACAGGGGTAAATATTTGTAATGCAGCAGTGACTGTAATTGTTCTCCAGCCCCCAAAGCAATTTAAAGTTGGAGTGAGAGATGTAAGGAATGGAAACTTCTTGGTATGTCAGAAACAGTGTCCCACATATCCAATTAAGAGTGGGGTTGGGATTAAATCATGCTGAAGAAGAATTCTAGAAAATGAAATGAAATTTGCTCATTAACTTTTGCAATTATGGCAAATTTTTACAAGCAAATGTTAGGAAATGTGAGTGCTTTTAAATCCAAAATATATTTACCAAAGTAAAGTTAATTAAATGTTAGTGCCTATTAAATCAAATGATAGATTTAAAAAAAAAAGTCAAATGTTAGAATTGAGAAACTATCTAGATATTATAAATGAAATAAAACACAGTATTGCTATGAATTAAATGATTATTACTTAACTTTTTCGCTGGCTTTGTCTTTAGTCTCTTGAGCAGACCGGTTCATGGAGGATACCAATTTATACCTTTTATAGAGTGAAAAGAAATACAAAGAAGCCATGAAACAAATAAGTCTCTAAGACAAAATTCAATCTACAAAAAAAATTAAAGATAAAATAATAATAGTAATAAAAAATGAAAGGGGGGTCCATGGTGGCTCAGCAGGCAGAGTTCTTGCCTGCCATGCCGAGGCCCGGGTTCGAGTCCCGACGCCTGCCCATGCAAAAAAAGAGTCAATCTGCAACTGTCAGGCACAGAAGGAAAAAAAAAAACCCAGAAGTGTTCTGAGGTATAATTCACATTATTGAATTAAAGTGTTTTAGAAAAGCCTATTTATATATGCTCTGCTTTATATATCAACACTGAGGTTCTGACTGTAATACTCTTATAGATTTCATGTTTCTATGTAAAATATTTGGATTCTGAAAAATAATAGTTTGCTTAAGAAACTAGGAGCTGGCCCCTGCCTTCGCATTCCCAGTGCAGTCCCATCGCCTCCCTCCGATCCCTTTCTTGCATGGAAGGTGAGCATTGTACCACTGAACCCAACGCCTGCCCATGTCAGGCGTTGTGTGTCAAGTAAATGCCCATGACATTTTATTGATTTGCTTTTTCCCAAGTTCATATGAACCCTAAGAGATCATTTTAATGAAAAGTGTACTTTTACCTTTATTTCTTATGCTTTTCTCCTTTAGGAATGACAACTGACAGCAATAGAGTTCAAAAAATATGTTCAAATACATAAGTACATATAAGCAACATTTCTGAGTATCTAATATGGAAAGAGAATGGTGTTGTTTAAAATTACTGTCTTCAAGAGATCGGGATTAGCACACTTGCAGAGTAATGCATGTAAGACAGTTTGGAGAGTGGCTATTAGTAATCCTGCCTGGGTTCCTTTGCAGTTTTCCACTGAATTTCATTATAAAAACTAAGCGCTATCTGCAGGGATTTCTTGTGTTCTACGCTTGCTCTTCTGCACTTCCCTTGGCAAACAGAACAAATCACCCAGTCCCTAGAGTAACTCCCTTCTTTGCCTATTGATTCAAAGGCATAAACAGTCCAAATGTCTGGGTGGTCATCTTAACTGCCATTTCAGTAAAATCATCATTTCATCTCCCAGGGGAAACACACCTACCTTCGGAAAGGTCAGAGCATAAGGTCATAGGAACAGGAAGAAAAATTTTCCTACTGTTGTTCATATGAAATTCAACCCACAAAGGATAGGTCAAATCTACTTAAAATTTAGGACTAAGAGTCACCCCCAAGAGAGCCTCTTTTGTTGCTCAGATGTGGCCCCTCTCTCCAGCCAACACAACGAGCAGTCTCACCACCCTCCCCCTCTCTGCGTGGGACATGACTCTCAGGGGTGTGGACCTTCCTGGCAACATGGGACAGAGATCCTGGAATGAGCTGAGACTCATCACCAAGGGACTGAGAAAAGCCCTAGAATGAGCTGAGAGTTAACATCAAGGGATTAAGAGAACCTTCTCGACCAAAGGCGGAAGAGTGAAGTGAGACTAAATGTCAATGGCTGAGAGATTCCAAACAGAGTCGAGAGGTTATCCTGGAGGTTATTCTTATGCATTAAGTAGATACCACCTTGTTGTTCAAGATGAAGTGGGGAGGCTGGAGGGAACTGCCTGAAAATGTAGAGCTGTGTTCCAGTAGCCATGTTTCTTGATGATGATTGAACAATGATATAGCTTTCACAATGAGACTCTGTGAATGTGAAAACCTGTGTCTGATGCTCCTTTTAGCTACTATATCAACAGAAGAGTAGAACACATGGAATAAAAATAAATAATAGGGGGAACAAACGTTAAAATAAATTTAGTTTGAAATGCTAGTGGTAAATGAAAGCGAGGGGTAAGGGGTATGATATGTATAATCTTTTTTTCTCTGTTATTGTTTTATTTCTTTTTCTGTTGTCTTTTTATTTCTTTTTCTAAATCAATGCAAATGTTCTAAGAAATGAATATGCAACTATGAGATGATATTAATAATTACTGATTGTATATGTAGAATGGAATGATATCTTAATGTTTTGTTTGTTGTTAATTTTTTTAATTAATAAAAAATAAATAAACAAAAAAAATTTAACAAAAAAAATTACCTACTGTATCCCACTAGGGGTTTTAATGAGTAGTGGCACTCCCATTCCCACCTCTTGATTCCTGGACCCATGAATCCTGGCTATGAGAAAGACAGTATTCTAGATTGAACATTGATTTGGAACATATAGCGCCTCCTGTGCAATATTGCCTCAATTCTGCAAGATATTGCCATCAGTTGATGCTAATAGTACAATCCTTAAATCCTTAAAGGTCATTCTACAATTCTGTCAATCCAGCTGCTTCAGGATGAAGAACTGGTGAATCCCACAGGCATGGAATCATTGTCACAGTTCATTAACTGAAACAAAGCTGTGAGGAACATCATCATGGTGAATAAGACATTCTGTGAACTCCTGGATGGTAGTTTTGGCAGAAGAACTATGAGCAGGAAAGGTAAATCTGTATCTAGAATCCTGTGTATTCTAGGAGATACACATGCCCCTTCCACTATAGAAATGGTCTAATGGAATCTGTCTGCCATCAGGTGGCAAGCAGACAACCTTGAGGAATGGGGCAATATAAGGAATGAGGTTGGTCTCTGCTGCTGTCAGATTTGGTCCTTAATTATAGCCAAGTGGGTCATAGTGACTAGAAGTCCATGTTTCCTAGCCATGCATAACCTCCATCCTTACCACTTTGTTCAAGTGCCCATTGGTCAAGGACATCACTGGCTGGGGAAGAAAGCTGACTCATATTCACAGAACAGGACATCTTTAATAACTTCTGGATTATTAAAATTCTCCTCTACTGAGATCACCCTCTTATAAATCATTCACATGGCACAAACATATCTTCATGATTTTCACCCATTAAGAAAGTTCTATACACATAGTTCTCCCCCACCAATTTTTGACAATTGGTGTCAAAAATTGCTTGACACCAATTTTTCGATCATTTTCCTTCAAGTCTCCAACCATACAGCCAAACCCTTGGCAACAGCCCATGGATCAGTATGTAAATGCATTTCTGGCCATTTCCCTGTTCAAGCAAAACGAACCAACTGGTGCACTGCTAGAGTTCTGCCCACTGGGAGGATGTCCCTTTACCAGTGTTGTCAAGAATGTTCCATTCTTGACAACAGCTCTCCAGTATTGGCATATTGCACAGAACTGTCTGTGTCTTCAGGGATGATGGAACTGCTCTAACAAATTTATTCCTCACAGTTGTGGTGAAAGGAGTGCCTTTGTACATTTCTCTGGTGGGTGAGACAGTCTTACATGATGTCACTCTAACATTCCAATTACTCAGAGACTTTGACTCAGTATGTTTTGTTTCAGTTTGTTAATGCTGCTGGAAATGCAATATACTTGAAATGGGTTGGTTTTTATACAGGGAACTTTTTAAGTTACAAGTTAACTGTTCTAAAGTCATGAAAATGTCCAAACTAGGATACATATCGAAAGATACCTTGACTCAAGAAAGGCAAATCTGGGGAGGCACATGGCAGGTGTCTGCTGGTCCTTTGACTTCTGATTTCAAACAGATTCCCATGTGGTGTTTTTTTTTTCTTTCCCTGCATCTCCAAATGTCTCTGTCTGCGTCAGCTCTTAACCTTTCTGCAAAATGAGTCCTTCTCAAAGAACTCCAGTAAGTGATCCACCTTGAATGGGTGGAGACACATCTCCATGGAAACCACCTAATCAAAAGGTCCCACACACAACTGGATGGGTCACATCTCCATGGAAACAACTTAATAAAAAAAGATCATACCCAACAATATTGAATCAGGATTAAAGAACATGGCTTTCTGGGATACACGGCAATTTCAAACTGGCACATAGTATATCATAGTGTGTTGACATTTCAAATTCACTCAGTGTAAGCCACCCTTCTGTCCATGCTTCAGGCAACAACCTAACGAATTGTTAGAAAGTGTTCTAATCCTTCAAGTTCCAATACTATGCCCAGAAAAGCTGCTTAATTGGTCCACACCAACAAATTTTAGCATGATACAATCTTACATTCTGCTCACCACTGTCCCATATGCTAATATCCGTTCCCATACATATTGTTCTGATATCAGGAGGCATAAAATGAAAAAATAATGCACTTCTTTTGCAGCATAGTGCAGCATTTCATGTGTCAGTTTGCCCTCATCTTGGGGTCATTCTGGACTTAAGTCTAGGTATAGGTTTGGAAGAAACAGATAGTAATGGGGGTGGGTCCAGAGAGAAACTAGCAGTGTCTGGGAAATCAACTACCTCAAGGGATTCCATTATAGTTTCATCGGGTGAAACAGGGTTACTATCTTCACATGGAGACTATTTCCATAGAGTAGGTAATTATAGGTTTATCAAGCAAAGCTATTTTGTCTTTTCCAATGGATATGGATCAGGTGATTACTCAGAGCAGGCTATGACAGATCTATTTGGCAAGGAAGACTCAGCAGAAGTCAGGGGTTCAGTTGTCACCATCATTATCATGATCAACACATACATCCTGCTTACATCTCAGGGATTACTTTCCCTCCCAAATATTTCCCTCACTTTAGCAGCAGACATTCTGTGATCTGCAATGTTGGGAATTCAGTTTGTGTTGCAATACAGTTACTTGTATGATGAGACTCTGCATTTGGTTTTCAGAAAACTCCAGGCTGCAGCTATAAGAAATGAAAGTTTCTATCAGGGAACACCATAGAAATGATGTCATTGGTGAGGTGCATGAGCTAGGAATTTAAAGCCGGGGCCCAACCTTTTCCTTAATAATGGATCCAGTGTATTTAAGAACAACCAGTCATCACTTAAAGGTGCTCCAAAGAGTGCGTTCTATAGACCACAGTGTAAAAGTATGCCCTTGGATTGGTGCATTTGGTGAAGTGGACTTTGTCCTACTAATCTTTATTGTCTCCTGCCCCAGGTTGACTATAGCTGGCCATTTATACTGTGGTAGTTAAATTCAGTTGTAAACTTGGCCAGGTGAAGGCAGCTAGTTCTGTTGCTGTGGACATGAGCCAATGGTATATGAACCTCATCTGTTCTGATTTACATCTGCAGTTGGCTAGGAGGCATGCCTGCTGCAATGAATGATGTTTGACTTAATTTGCTGGTGCTTAAATGAGAGAGCTCAACGTAGCACAGCCCAAGCAGCTCAGCATACCTCATCTCAGCACTGGCAGCTCAGCCCAGGCCTTTGAAGATGCAGAAAGAAGTCTCCCCGGAGAATGCTGTTGGAACCTAGGGGCCTGGAGAGAAGGCCAGCAGAGACCATCCTGTGCCTTCTTACGTAAGAAAGAACCTCAGTGGAAAGTTAGCTGCCTTTCCTCCAAAGAACTAATGAAATAAATCCCCTTTTATTGAAAGCCAATCCGTCTCTGGTGTGTTGCATTCTGGCAGTTAGCAAACTAGAACATATACCAAATAGTATTCCTTCTGACATGCCAGTTGCCAGGATCTTTCATTTACTTCAAGTTTTAATGTCAGACTTCAAGTCTATATTGGATTTGTTTCACTTTGCTTGTGATACTTGTAATTGTTACATATTTTTGTCTTCAATTAAAAAGGCTTTTATTTTAAAATGACACCATATTTGACTCATTTTTATTGTCCATGTACCAGTCACAAGGTCTTGCACAAAATGCATGCTCAAAGAAATGTTTGTTGGATTGACTTACATCTACTTAGTTAACATGGGGACATCATTCTTAACATACGCCTTTACAGCACCGCATAATTTGTTAACTCAGATTTTTCTTTAATCTGAATTAAATGTTTTCTTGAAGGAAAATAGCATTTAATCTTGGATTTTTAAACATTGTTAAGCTGTGAAGACAGTATGTCACATGAAAAGCAGTGCAGAATAGCTTGTAAAACTTATAGATTCAGAGCTTCTCTGATTGGAAAGAAAGAGTTTGGGGAAAGGTCTTTCCCCTATTCAGCATCCTTCGTCCCCTCAGTGGTCACTGAGTATATACCACTGCAAGGAATAGCTATAAATATTAAAGCCACATATAATTTCATAATATACAAAATATGGTGCAACTGTTGAGGAACTAAATATCTGCGGGTAAAATTGGCTATCAAACCACCACAAGTATACATGCTAAGTGTCTTCCCTAACTAAAGCTCATCTTGCAATAGTGATGTTATGTAGGAAATTAAGAAGCAAACTGTCTATGGTGAAGTAGATTTCAATTTTTAGGAAAACTTGGCAAATATATGTTATCTCAAGCAACAAACCATGAGTGATAAACGCCAGTGGAGGCATCTACATAAACTGCTGAAAACATAGAGATAAAGCAAAAAAAACAGAAAAGAAAAGATGAAATAGGACAAAAAAAAGCTGTCTGACATGTTCTGTATAAAATCACTTATACGCATGTAGAGATAATATATCCAGGCACCAAAGTTCCAAAGAATGGATTCTATTCCACTGAGGCATGACAGGAGCTGGCCATTTCTTAACCTAACAAAAAGAATGTGCCAATCACAAGAGGGGCTGGTCAGTAATGAAACTGGAAAAAATCCTTTTCCTAGGACATGTATTGTCAAATTGAAACTTCTTCTGAGCTTTGTAGGATCAGAAAATAATAATCACATAAATTTATGGTAATGAAATCTAGATTTTTGGTTGCTCAAGAAAGAGGTAAAAAAATGAAAAGGGGAAGGATAGAGTTTGGTGTTAGATTGAAATTGGGTATATCAATAAAAAGTCTTGCTTTCAAATATATATATATATATGTATACATATGTAGATATGAAAATACGTTTATAGAGGTTAAATTACATATACAAGTGTTGAGGCCAAGACTGAGCAAATGCAGAGCCCAGGAAGGTGTATTTACTAGACTGAAAAACGCACTGGGCACATAAGTGGACATGGAGATTGGCACTTATGAACACAGGTTTTCTGGTGGTGGCCGTTCAGAAGTTGAAGGAAGTGTAGGAAACGTAAGTGCACAAAGCAATATATGATTTTAGTACAAGACATTTCATATAATATGAAGACATTGGGTCTTCATATTATAAAGAGGCTTAAGACCTGATGTTTTACTAAGGTTAATGGTTGAGGTTAAAATACAATCAACGCTGTTTTCTACATCTGTAGTTACATTCTTCCCTTTGGGGAGATTGTTTACTTTTTTGAACTTTGTCTAGGCTAAAGCAGGTCTATTACAGGCTTTTGGGAAGATACTTTGGCATCAGATTTCCACATTCCCACCCCTGTAACAGGCTGCATAAACCAGAGGACAGATATTGCATCCATGCACCATAATAACCATATAAAATGCAACAGAATAGTAATCATCCACCACAGGGCAGATAATCCTATAAAGAAGTGCTGCCAAGGGTGAGAAAGCGAATCAAACCAGATGAAAAGGGTCAGTAAGTATTGATCAATACTGAATGTGTGCTCTTGCATATGATTTAAAGCTTGCAAATTGTTATGGGAGTGATCAGGAATATGAATACAATATGCACCACACTGTATGTTTCTAAGGACAGAGTTTCCACCTTGTACCAGAGTAAAAATATCTAAAGCAATTCTGTTTTGTAAGACTATTCTCCACAATTGTGGGGTCTTGTCATTTTACAATGATATCGCCAGTTTAGATTCATTAAGCACCTGAGCTGTGTGGTTGGCTAAGGTTGTTATATACTTTAAAGAATAGCTAAAAGATAAAACCACCGTAGGTTAGGCTTTACTCAATATCTAGATTTAACCACTTCCAAGTTACTAGGAGTGTGTCGGAAAGAATGACATAACATGGCAGAAATATACAGCTGCTGCTGTCCAATTTTAAGCTAAATAGGGACATCCATTTTGCCCACAAGCTCATAGATAGCCACCCTCATGTGGAGAATCCTCTGCCATATGAGCCACAGGAGAGGCATATGCTCTGTGTCTGTCGGAGGCACTTTGGCACTGGAAGAAGGCTATCATTTTGTAGCTTAATTGTAAAATTATATACTTCTGAGAGTAACCATCCCATGTCTCAGTTCCCATAAAGATGTTCCGTGCAGACAATGGTGATACGGTCTAAGGTTACTGCTTCCGCTGTCACCCATCTTATTCCATCATGTACAGCATACCCTAATATGGGCCAGGGTTTATTTACTTGTTCCCTCACAAGGGAAAAATATGAGCCCAAGTCTCATTATAGGACAGTAATTGGATTCACTCTTAAAATAGAAAGTCTCATCCAGATCTGTCAGTGTGTCAGATTCTGCCATGTCATCGGGGCATTCCACGTAGTCCAATTAGCAGGAGCCATGGTCCAGGGAAGGCTGGTAGCATCTGAACATGGCAAGTCTGTGCAAACCCATATTGGATTTGATTGTGGGTCACACTGAAGCCCACTATAGAAAAGTATTTTCTTGGGCACTACTGGAAAGAAAGATGTTCATAGGGAAAAATAAGAAGTAAATATTGTTGATCTAGTAATATACAAACAGGAATTCTATTAGTAGGCAGAAAGGTACCAGGCAAAGGGATATTATGGGGAGGTTTTAAGTACCAGATATTCTCCCCCTGTAAATCTTGTGAATTCTCCACCATGATATCAATTGTTAGTCTAGGTATAAGAAGGGACCACATGGTTATACATAAGGTTCCTATGGGAATAGGAAGCCCCAAATTGGTGATAAAAATTTAACAAGCAGTTTTTGTACAAATTGTGGCCTTATTACAATATGTTGGGTGACTCTTATTCCCCATGGGCTGAAGGTTCTCAACCAGCATGTCTGCAAAGGCCAGTGCCAGGTCCAAAAGACCTCATTTTCCTCCATTTGTATGGTCTGAGCCATAGGCAACAGTTAATTATTATTGTTGCCCCTTTTAGTCTGTAAATTGGCTGGCTCTTTAACATGTATTCTCAGTGCCTTCTGTTACTATTTCAATAAGAGGAGTTGCAGCATATGGTATAGAGTTTAGGCTGGTTAGGGCCTGATATACCCTTTTAGTCCATTGTTGTAAGGATTTCTTATCATCTTTCAAGTGTTCCTTTAAGAGGACATTCATCTTTTCTATAAGACCTGCACCTGTGAGCTTATAGGGTGGATGAAAAAGTCCACATTATATCAAAATCTATAGCTCATACTTGGGTCATTTGTTCAGTGAAAAGTGTTACCCAATCACTGTCCATTTGTATAAGTATCCCATAGAGGTACTTACCTTTTCTAGACAGTATATGGTGGCTCGCTGAGTAGCTTTCCCCACCAGAAAAGCTAACAGAAGTCCCATGGTAGTATCTACTGCACTGAATACATACCTTGTCCCTCCCAAGAGCGAAGGGGGATAGTATAATCTAGTTGCCACCAGTTCACAGGAGCCTGTGTTTGGCTGATATGTGTCTCATCTGGTGGGGTAAGCAACATGGTCATTGCAGGGAGCATTATGGGCACTCCCATGTGATAATTGTAAGTGTTGGCAAATGATAGATAACTAGGACTGCTGTACTACACACCGTAAGATTTGATAACCTTCAGTGCTCTTTCAATGAAGCTACTTGGTTGTTTCTGGAGTTTCGGTAGTGTGGCTCTGGACATGAGTGAAGGCACCTGGCTCAACTTTCCTGGGTAGCATGTTAGGAAGGTGGGTAGGGACATGTTAGACAATTACCTTTCATCACTGGCAGGTGTCCCACATGCCTTTCCACAGCTCTCATCCCCAGAGGGGGTGACACATGACTGCCCATTGTTTTTATTTACAAGTTGCCATCCAAATCATGAGGCTTTTATAAACAGGCCAGTTGTCAGTACCTACGGGTACTTACCTAGAATGTTGCCTCACCACAAACCCCACATAAAACCAATGTCAGTCCTAGCCACATTCAATTGACAGGGTAAATCAGGATC
Organism: Tamandua tetradactyla; assembly: GCF_023851605.1. Lineage (NCBI taxonomy): Eukaryota > Metazoa > Chordata > Mammalia > Pilosa > Myrmecophagidae > Tamandua > Tamandua tetradactyla. The sequence continues at coordinate 23,295,419 of NC_135328.1, read as the reverse complement.
TACCCACTTCAGTGCTTGTGCTGTGCTGTTGCCCATTTTGCTTTTTCACAATAAACCTGCTGGGGATCATCCCATTCTGAAGCATGACTTTTTCTAATTAGGATATACAATGGTTTTAATATTTGAGCTAAATGAAGAATAAAAGGTCTCCAATATTTAGTAGTCTTAGAAAGGCCATGCATTGCTTTGGCATAGGGAAAAGCACCTTGTCAATTATTGCAGAAGTAATAATTTTTGTCTTTCCTAAACATACAACACCCAAGAATTTGGCAGAGCAGCCAGGACCTTGCAGCTTGCCATAACTGATTGATCTCAAGACGGGCCATTAGTGTTTCTGGCATGTCTTTTAATTCTGAAAGACAATTGCTTGTTAACATAATACCATCTATATAATGAAATAAAGTCATAGAGTAGTGTTTCTCCCATTGGCCAATTCTTTTGCTATTGAGCCATGGCAAATGATCAGACTATGTAAATAGCCTTGAGGAAGCATGGCAAGAGTCCTTTGTTGTCCTTCTCAGGTGAAGGTGAAAGAAGGCTGACTGGCCTTTTCTAAGGAAATACTAAAGAAAGCATTAACTAAATCTAAAATTGATGACACAACTGGGTGCTTATTTCTGTAGTAAGGAGGAAATGTTTGAAACCATTGCATACAAAAGTGACATTACTTTATTTAATTTGTGGTAATCCACTGTCATCTCAGGTTTCCATATTGGCCACATGGGGCTAAAAAAGGGTCTATGGGTTGATATTAATATTGCACTCTTTCCAGTTCCTTAATGTTCCCGTGAAGCTATGTTGTTTAGTGGCTACAATCCTCTGAGGCAGCAGTACTTTTTTTTTTTTTTTTCACATGGGCAGGCACCAGGAATTGAACCTGGGTTTCTGGCATGGCAGGCAAGAACTCTGACTGCTTAGCTACCATGGCCCGCCCCAAGGTAGCAGTACTTTTATATGTTCTTTTAAGAATGCTTTCACTATTCTAGACTAGAAGCAGAATCCTATGGTAGCTTGCAACACGAAATTTAAGAGATCAATTCTTAATATATACATAGGTATAGCAGAAATATATAGTATATTCTTGTGGTTGGGGTAGGGAAAAGCAATCTCCCAATTTGCAAAATCAATTATGCCCTTTGGCTCTGAATGTCTTTCCCTCATAGCCATCTATGGCCAGCATGGGTCCAGTTAGTTCTTTTGTCTTTAGGTAATTTGCTCCACCATATAACTAAAACAGCATTTGGTTGTTTACCTATGGTTTTTAATTGATTATCCGCATGACATAAGAACCCCATTAAGACATATTTCATGCTTTCTTGAGTGAGTTGTGTGTCCCTTTCTAATATTAATTCTTTCTCTAGATGGTGGGCTGCCATCTTTGCTTTTTGTTCTGCCTCTCTGGCCATATGTAAGGTTCCTAAAAGGGGCCAGGCTATGACTGCCACTACTTGACTTTTTTTCTTTCTTTGTACTAAAATTAAATTGTCCTTTTATTTTTTGCAAAAGAGTTAGCAACCCTGCTGGAGTTCTCAGGGCATCCCCACAATCTCACAGCAGTCCCCATCCCTCTAAGAGGGCAGTTACCTTTCTCCTCATGAACCATATAGGTCAACTTAGGAATTTGCTATGGATTCTCCCTTCCCTGGACCCATACTTATTGCTACCAGCAGTGCTTTGGTCTCCTGACTGGCTTGCCAATTGTTCTGGCCCAGATCAAGCTTTTGCAGAGCTAAGGAAGGTATAGCTGCTAGACTGAAAACACACCAGGCACTTTATTGGGACTTACAAACAGAAGAATTTTTCTTGTGGTAGCTGTCTGGACATTGGCACTATTCAAAGGGAACAGAAATGCACAGGCAATACATGATTTCAGAACAAACTATAGTTTGAGGACATTGAGTCTCTAGTATCATCATTAAAGGGGCCTAAGACCTGATGTTTTACTAAGATTAGTGTTTAAGGCAATGATACAATCAATACTGTCTTTTATATCTGTAGTTATGTTCTTCCCCCTTTGAGGAAACTGTTCACATTTTGACACATATCCTTGGCTAAACAGGTTATGGGCTTTTAGGAAGGGGACTGGGCATTGAGCCACCACAACATATATGTATCTGCATATGATTATTTCACAATAGTGATTGCTTAAAGGGCCTAGAAAGAATGGCATACTGGTAGCAATTAATATACCAAGGGCTCAGGTCATGGCTTCTAAATACACTCTCCAATAAAAGAAAGCAAGGCTTCTTGGAACTATGACTGATCCCAGGGCTTGAAATAAAAAAGCAAGAGTGTGTGCCAAAAATTGGGGAAGTGCTCCAAAATAATGGGAACCAATCAAAAGGAAACAGGATCTAGTTTGAAGAGGATGCCATTAAGAAAACCTGAGGGAAATTGAGCATTAAAATTGATAATTGTAAACATGCAGTATAACACAATTTGAATGAAATAAGAAGACTTGAATCAAAGTAAATTTAAGTGAATTAATGGAGGAACTAAAAGTAAGAATGAAGGAAAGTACTTTCTTAGAGAAGAATGGCAATGGATTACTGAAGAAGGAACAATGATGTTAAAAATAATACCATTTGATGTCATGATAACTAAGCTAGATTAAGGTAAGAAAGATCCATGATTCTAAAACTGGTGGGTGTTTATTGTCAAAGAGAATATACACAGTCTCAAAGTAACTTCACATATGATACATCTCACATAATGCATTAGTCAGGGTTCTTCAGGAAACAAAACTGGCAAGAGATTATGTGTATATACATATATGATATTATATATATATATATAATATATGATAATATTATGAGATTTGTTATAGGAATTGCCTCATGTAACTGTAGGGATAGGAAAATCCAATTCCATAGGGGAGAATGCAAGCTTGCATCAGTTCTTTCTTTCTTTTCTTTTTTTTTTTTTTGACAGGTAGGCTCCAGAAATCGAACCCAGGTCTCCAGCATGGCAGGTGAGAATTCTGCCACTGAGCCACCATTGCACCACTCTGGGAGAGTTTTTGATGAATATCATAGGACTAACTGATCAGTTTAAATAGAGATGGAAATAATTATTCCTTCTGGCCTTCAACTGACTAGGTAAGAATTTTCATTCTTGAAGGCAATATCCTTAGTTGATTGTACATGTAATCAGCCACAAATGTAATCAACTTACTGGTAATTTAAATCCATGGAATATCCTCATATAACAGCCAAGCCAGTGCTTACCTGACCAAACAATTGTGTAGCATAATCTAGACGTGTTGAAACATAATTTACAAATGTAAATGCATACAATATGATTTTTCTGTGAGGTCTACAATTTTAAGCACCTTATATATTGTAACATAACATTTCCCTCTGTGACTGATTTGTCATCCTCAACAAAAATCATTGCTCTTCAGCATTCAAAGTATGATAGGTAATTCCTGCCTCAACGATAACTAAACCTGTGTTTAAGAATTTAGCAGCTCAAAGAACAAACTGAGAAAAAGGAATTTAAGTTATTTTTACCTTGGGGGAAATGTATATCTGCAATATTACAGGAGTATTAACTTCAGTCATTAGGAATACCCATAAAAGAAAAAAGAAAATATTTTAGAGTAAATAATACATCGTTATCTCTTTTAGTACAGATTATAAAGTGACTCTATGTGACCTTATCTCCTGCCTGATACACATAATGTGCAGTGAGTTGCCTCAGGAAAACTCCAATGCAGGTTTCAATCTAGAGGTAAATCATAAGTATATACCTGGTCTGAGAAATTTCAACAGTAGAAAATTTACCCCTTTGCCTCCATGCTTGAGAAATTACCTATCATCTTCTCCCTGTAAAGAAATCACTTCCTTCTGCTAAAACAGCTGCTCTGTTGTTCTTCCTCCCACTACACATTCAGAGATATGCATGAGTATGAGTAAGCCTCAAAAAAATGGAAGCATTAAAAGTTTGCTATAATTGTTCATGTCTCCAATTCATTAGCATATAGAGCACTTATATATTAAAATGCCAGAAACAGAAGCCCTACTTCCATCGCTGGTCTCATAAATCCCATCTCAATTTCAGTAAGATAAAGAAATACCTCATCTTAATTCTCTTTAGAATAAAGTTGCTGCCATCCGTATTATAACTACTATCAAAACAATTCATTATTGGCAAAATAGAAATATCTCCCTGTAAAGATGAAAGTTGGAACTCTTCTCAGTTTTTTCACTGGCTGTTGATCCTCTAAAGGACTAGCCAGTTGAGCACCACAGCAACTTAACATCTGCTGCTTTGTGGATCCTTCTAATCCCCAAAGCAATTTAAAATTCATGATGTAGATTGGATAGAGTTTAGAAACTTTCTAGTACTTCTGCAATGAAGTCCCTCAGAAGCAATTAAAACAATGTTGCTAACACAATTTAAATTTAACTCAAAAAAACAATATTTCTTCTGGCTCTTCACCCAGTGGAAAGAGTAAATTCAGGACTGATATCCAGGTAAAATGACCTAGATCTGGACATTATAATTGATTATATCTGATGTAGAGATGTTACAGTGATCTGTGATACTTAGGTCAAACTGAAAATTAATTCTTAATACATTAGCTGCTAATCACTTTTATTTTGACCTCTCAATCCCTGAATCTTAGAGTTCTTGTAATGGCAGAGTTCCTGTGTCAACTTCCAGGTTAGAGGGTCAAGTTATTTGGTCAGGCAAACATTTTACTGATTGTTACTGTGAGGATATTTGTGAATTAAGTCATAAGTAAACTGACTGCATCTATAGCTGATTATATCCAAAATCAACTAAGGAGATTGCCTTCAGCCATGAAAGACGTCTCATCCAATCAATTAGAGACCTTAAAGGGATAACTGATACTGTCAACAATCAAAAGGAAAAATTTCCATCTCTACTTCAGCCAGACAGCCTCTCCTTGGGAATTCATCAAAAACTGTGATCAGAGTTTCCAGCTTGCAGCCTGTCCTACAGAATTTGGATTTAGCAACCCCCACTGTCATGTGAGCCAATTCCTATAATACATCTCACAATATTTACATTATACATGTATATCCTGTTATATGGTGGTTCTGTTTCCTTGGAAACCCTTACTAATACAGTCTCTAAGCTCTATTTTGTCTCATTGGTCTCACAAAAAGCAAAAACAACATGGACAATATCTTAATTTTGATCATTCATGCTCTCTCCTCAAACTCACAATACCAAAAGGTTATCCAAACTTGTCCTTTATCATGCTCAAACTGGATTGCCACAACATTGGACAGCATCGTTTAAAAGTCATTGAACAAGAAATACAACATAATCCTGAAGGATCCCAAAGCCACTTTTGTCATGAAAGATGGCATTATGTGCTTCAACAAATCAAATATGAAGATCAATTCCTAGAATTAATTTTACATAATCAGATGTTCAGTATATCAACTCATAATGCTGATTTTGAGTATGTTTTCTTATTAAGGAATAACCAATAGACGAAAGAATTAGATTAGCTGAATGTGACCACTGTAGAATCTATGTACAATGTTCATGAACTATACACTATAACTGCAAGTAATTTTATAAGCAAATCCTGAAAAACAAAAAAATATTAACAGCCAAATCACTAGAGACATATAACTAAAGAATGAGAAATGCAATTTGTTTCAAATCAAAGATAAATCATTTTGACATAAGTATTTATCATGCAATATTTTTCTTCTAAGTCAGGGTACAAATGCATAGGCATTTAGAAACAATCCAAATTTAGCCAGGCATCCTGTATTTTTATTTGTTAAATATGGCACCCCTAATGGTATCACTTGCCAGTTTTGGCCACTCCAAGGCACTGGAGGGAATATGGGTTCCTGGAAATGGTCCCTGCTTGCCCAGGTCTATGGGCAGTACTGCTCATCATAATACTGTGGGATGGAATTACTTTCAGAAAGTTCATATGAGGAACAGACAAAGGATATTAAGCATATTTCCCAAAGTCACTGTGGTGGATATAGGATTATAACAATATTTGTTTACATTTATATAAATATATATATATATATTTATATATATAAAACAATGTTTGTTTGTGCTACCAACCATATAATTTCACCTACAACTACAATTCTCCAACCATTTCCAGGACAACTATTGCAAGAAGAAATTAAGGCAGACATATAGGGGCTCATGATCAAGGTCTTCTCTTCAATATTCCCAAGCCCTGGTCATTCCTATTACTCTCTCCTTTTCTGATTTCATTCAATTCAGTCAACACTAATTAAGGCCTCCTTTGTCCCAGGAAAAGCACCTTGCTTCTGCCGTATATCCCCTGAATTACTTTAGTCCCCTGCCAGGAATTGCAACCCATTATAAGAATGGCAAACCAATGCCAAGGCTTTGAATATCTGAGGTCAAAATCCCTGATTCCAATTTTCTGTCTATATTCCTTCATGCAGAGCCACTTATAAATTCACATTTTACCTTTGAGGGGCTGCTGCTTGTGTTGCCTACTTCCCCAACCCCTCTCCACCTCCAGCATATTGCCTTCAAGTGCCATGTTGGCCCCATTATCAGTAACCTGGTATACTTGTCCATTTCAGTCTGCCCAAAGTAAAATAATAATATAATTAAGTCCTAGAAATTTAACATGGTTTAAGGCTATTCTGTTCTATAAAACATTGTTATCTCATTTTAATTGTAAAATAAAGTTTTGGCAATGGTAAGCTTAGAAAATTTAATTTCACCCCTTCAAACTCAAGATAAAAGTAATATTTTCTACCTTTTTCATTGAGAAGACACTCAACATCTCTAGTCCGTCAGGTCAAAGTTTCTCAAAATTATTAACATTAGCCATAATGTAGCTACATCATGCTAAGTATATTCATTCTTTTATCAAGAAAGTTTCTATCATAGCCTCGTTATTACTCTCTCTACTGCTGGAGGAACAAACAGGAAAGAATATGACAAGATAGAAGAGTGGTAGAATGGAAAGCTAATAAAAGTATGGCAGCAAGAGAATATTAATTAGTCTGTGATACAAGGGACAGATCAGGGACATAAAATTGGGATAAGTGAAATAGAATTAAAATGGGATATCCCAAAACTCAATCAGTGGAAGAATCAGAGATGTGATCAAAAACTACAGATGCTTAATTTGTTGAGAGAGCAAGAGACAGAGGCACGGCAAAGTGCCTCATAGAAAAATGAACTCTATAGTGAATAATAATGTGATAAATGGTGAACACAACTATTATAAAAGAAAAACAGAAAATAAGCATCCTGTAATCATGTGAGGCAGAATTCTAGAATACACAGAGCCAGAAATTTTGAGCAGTTAAAATATTTTCAATGAAAATATACTGTTACAAAGAATTAAATGATAATACTGGGTGTTGAATATATAACCATTGAAATACAGAAATTCAACTCATTTATCTCAGTAAGCAGGATATATATATATACAGAATGAATGTTATGGCCATAACATGGACTATAAAATATATTTCAAAATTTTTCAAACAGTTGAAATCACTCATAGAATGTTCTCTGACAATATGGAATAAATCTAGAAAAAACAGACAACTAAAAATTCCCAAATGTTAGGAAATTAAACAATCTACTCCTAAATAACATATGGGATGAGGCAGAATCGCACAAATATTAAAGCTATTTTGAATTGAATAATAAAAAGATGCTAATAAGAACTTATTGAATCCAGTAAAAGCAAGTGATTAGGTGGAAATTTATAGCCAAAATACCTATTTTGGAGAATGATCTTAGATTCTATTTCAAAGTTATAAAAAGAACAAAAAATCAAATAAAAAATATTGAAAGAAAGAAATAATAGCGATAAAAGAAGAAATCAATGAAATAATAAAGAAATATAACACAAATAATATCAACTAAACCAAAAGTACATGTTTGGTAAGAGATATTCCTTTTATAAAACTCAAGAAAGACTTATCAAGAAAAAGAGGAAAATGAACTTACTAAAGTTAAGGTAAATAAGGGATTTCATGTCAGGGTCTATATTAAAAGGTAATAAATAAGCAATTTATAACACTAAATTTAACAATTTAGATCAAATCAACAAATTTTAGGAAAAGCATAATCTTCCAAAACTGACCCAAGAAGAAACAAGAGATACGAATAATCCTATATCCGATTTTTAAACTTCTAATTTGAAATAGTTTTAGAGTCAAAAAAAGTAGGAAATAGTACAGAAAGTTTCCATTTTCTCCTTACCCAGTTTATTATAATGGTTGCATCTTCACTACCGAACATAAAAAACAGAAAATTGGCATTGGTACAATGTATGTGAACAGTATTATGCTACTTCATGATGTGTGTAGATTTGTGTAACACCCCACAGTAAATAAGATACAGCCCTATCCCAGCAACACAAAGAGCTCCATGTGCTACTGCTTTATAGTTATTCCACTCCCCTCCCCACCTCCATCCTTAATCCCTTGCAACAACTAATACAGCCTCCATGTCTACATTTATTAACATTTTGAGAATATTTCATAAATGACATTATGTGACCTCTTGTAATTTCATGTATGTGACCTCCTGTAATTTCATTTTTTCACTCAGTAAAATTCCCTTGACATCACTCTAAGTAATGGTGTACATTAATCACATTTCCCTTTAAGAGTTGTATTCTATGGTGTGGATATACCACAATTTGTCCAACATTGACCAATTAAAGGACATATTGTTGTTCCCAGTTATAGGTTATTACAATTAAAGCTTCTATGAGCACTTATGTGCAGGTTTTTGAGTTCAGAAAGTTTCATGTCTCCAGATTAAATATTCAAGAGTGCAGTTCCTGGGACAGGTGGTAGTGCAGGTTTAAATTTTTAGAAAATTGCGAACTATTATTCACTTTGTTGTCTGTACCATTTTACATTCCCACAGGCAAGGTTGGGAATTTTTTTAATGATTTTCATGTGCTTATTTGACATCCATTCCTCTTTGTATCTTTTTCCCATTTTCTAATTGGATTATTTGTTCTTTTACTGTTGAGTTTTGAACATTCTTTATTTGTTCTAGATCCTAGTCCTTTGTTAGATAAGAAGTTTGGAAATATTTTCTTCCAGTCTTTAACTTGATTTTTCATCATGTTAAGAGTATCTTTAACTGAGAAAAGTATTTAATTTTGAAGTTCAACTTATATATTTTTCTCTTTTATCTTGCTACTCACCAAGCAAGATTTTCTCCTTTACTTCCACTTAAAAGTTATACAGATTTACATTTGGCATTTAAATCTATGATCTAGTTCAATTTAGTTTTTTCATAAGGTAGAAAGTTCAGTTTGAGGTTTATTTATTTTTACTTATGCTTATATCCAATTACTCCAGCACCTTTTGTGGAAGAAACCATTTGTCCTCCAATGACATACTTGCACCTTTGTAAAAAAAAAAAAAAAATGGTTATCCATATTCATGTGAGTCTATTTCTGGGTATTCTTTCTCTTCTATGTGTCCATCCCTCCACCAATACCAATCAGTCTTGAATACTGTAGTTATGTAAGAAATCTTAAAATTGGGTAGAATAATTGCTCCCACCATTCTTTCTCAAAATCGCTTTAACTATTCTAGTTCCTTAGCTTTTTCACATAAAATTTAAAGTAAGCTTGTTTGTATGAATAAAAAACTTGCTGAGGTTTTGGTAGGACTTGATAATTGGGATACAATTGAAATCTTTATTATGTTGAGTCTTCTAATCATTGAACACTGTATGTCTATCTATTTATTTAGATTCTTTTAAATTCTTTCATCTTCGTTCTGTAGCTTTCAGCATACAAGTTCTGAGTATGGTTTATTAGACAGCTATCTAAGGATTTCTCTCTACCTCTTTTTGGGGTGATTGTGACTGGGACTGTATTTTTTATTTGCTTTACTTGTGTTCATTGTTAGTCTCTAGTAATGCAATTAATTTCTGTACATTTTATCTTGGATGCTGCTGAAATTTCTTTTTACATTCCTTGGATTCTATATAGGCCATCATGTTATCTGCAGATAGGGACACTTTTATTTCTTCTGTTTCAATCTGAACCCCCTTTTCCTCTTTCTTTGCCTCACTGCACTGTGAAGAACTTCCAGGGCTATGATGAATAAGAGTGGTGAAAATAGATCTTGCCCTTATGCAGATCTTAGGAGAAATTCAGTCTTTAACCATTAATATAAAATTAGCTGTAGGATTTGTGTAGATGCACCTCATGCAGTTAAGTAAATTCTCTTTTCATAAATAAAATTTCATTTTATGGTGAATTTTATTATTAATGGGTATCAAATTTTGGCAGATGCTTTTTCTGCATTAATTGATATGATCATTGATTTTTTTCCTCTAGTCTGTTAATATGTTGGGTTACTCCAGTTGATTTTCAAATATTCAGGTAGCTTTGCATCTCTGGAATAAACTCACTCATTCGGGTATAGAATTTTTTTAAATATTGTGAAAATCAACTTGCTACTTTTTGAAAAGCTTTTGCATCTATCTTCATGAGGAATATTTGTCTACAGTTTTAATCTCTTATGCTGTCTTTGTCTATTTCATTTCAGTGAAATAATGACTTCAAAAAGTGGGTTGAGAAATGTTCCCTCCTCTTCTATTTTTGTATAATACTTATAGATCTAGTGTTAATTCCTCTTTAAAGTTTAGTAAATTCTTCAGTGAAGCCATTTGGGCTTGGAGATTTTTGGGGGGAATTTTAAGTTCAATTACTTTAATATTTATAAGGTGTTCAAATTATTTCTTATTTGTTGAGCAGTGGTAGTTTGTGCTTTTGAATTAAATTGCCACATTCATCAAAAGTTTTCAATTTAGGTGTGCAGGGTGACTTGTATTGTTTACTTCTAATCTTTTGTGTCTTCAGGGTCTGCAATAATATAACCATTTCATTCCAGATATTGATAATTTGTGTCTTCTCTCTTTTTCTCTCGTAGGTCTTGATAGAAGTTTGTCAATTCTATTGATCTCTTCAAGGATAATGCCTTTGTTTAATCATTTTTCTTTACTGTTTTCCATTTTCAATGTCAGTGCTTTCGTTCTTATCTTTGTTATTTCCATCCTTCTGCTTTTTTGGGGAGGGGGGTTATTTTGTTCTTTTTGAATTTCCTAAGGTAGGACTTAGATTACTTAAAGAGACTTTTTCTATATTATAACATAGCCATTTAGTGCTATAAATTTTCCTCTTAGTGTTGCTATAGCTGCATCTCAGAAATTTTGATACAGTGAATTTTCATTATAATTTAATATATTTTCTTACTTCACTTGTGATACCCTCTTTGACCCATGGGCTATTTAGAATTATGCTTTTTTATTTCAAAGTGTTTGGAGATTTTCATGTTAGCACTCTGCTATTGATTTTTAGTTTGATTCCACTGTGGCCAGAAAACACACTCTGTATTTTTCTAAATTATGTTAAATATATTGAGGTTTGGTTTATTGCCCAGGATAGGGTCTATCTTGGTAAATATCCCATGGACATTTGAAAATAATGAATATTTTTTCTTTGTTGGATGCAGTATTTAAGAATGTCCATTATATTATGTTAATTGGTTGTGTTGTTCAGTTTTTCTATATCCTTGTTAATTATCTCTCTAGCTGTTCTCTCATGCTACAGGAGGGGTGCCAAAGTCTCCAACTATAATTCTGATTTGTCTATTTCCCTTTTCAGTTCTATCAGTTTTGATTCATGTATTTTATAGCCTTATTGCCTGGTATATAAATTTAGGATTTCTGTATCATCTTGGTGGATTGAACTTTTATTATTATATAATGGACTCTCAGGCTGAAGTAATCTTCTTTGTTCTGAAGTCTGCTTCATCTGATAATAGCCACTGTTCTTTTAAAATTAATGTTTGCATTATATATTTTTTCCATCCCTTTTACTTTCAACCTATCTGTATTGATCTACTGTAAGTAATTTGCTTATAAACAGCATATTGGGTCTTTAAAAAAAAAACTTGGGCAATGAGACAGTGGCTCAGTGGCAGAGTTCTCACCTGCCATGCCAGAGACCCAGGTTCGATTCCCAGTGCCTGCCCATGCAAAAAAAATACCTAAACCACTTGTAT